>NW_007379987.1:18249-33782 GCF_000475195.1 Diaphorina citri
TGGTTGGAAGACAGTACCTGGTAGGTGTTTGTGGTATAAATTGATTTTTTTTTTTGTTTTTATAGGAGAAAGATCGCGCCCCCCAGTTGAGAACCTCCTGCATTAGACACTTACTGGCTACCAGTTTCTTCTTGCAATACTCCATAGAATATTTATTATTGGGTTTATTTATGAACCTTGCTTGGAAATCGATTGCCATTGGCATCACGATTTTGGTAACTCCTTCACTTGATGCGTAATCTCTCATTAGGCGTAATCACGCTTAATTGTTGGATAGGTCAATTCGGATTGATGGTCGAGTTTGCGGCGCGGCGCGAGACGGTATCTGTAGACGAAATTATTGTTGGAGTATCCATTGTTTTTTTTTTTTTTTTGTAGATTTATTGGTTGGAAAAAAAGAATATCTTTATATAAGGCATACATTGAAAATTACAAAATAAAACACCCTGGAAGGGGCCTGGTTCATGAAACCTGGAAGGGCACTCAAGAACTCGCAAGGCCGCGATTCCCCGCTGAACGGCCAGGCGCTTGATAGGTTGGAGTAGGTAAAATCTTGCTTTGTTTCTCCTCCTCGTTTTGTTCAATCGAGTCCTTTCTGTCCGATTTTCTACCCGTCAGCTCCTCATGGCGTACGTGGTCCACTTGCGCTCGCCTTGCACGCGGGAGACCCGGTCGATTCCCGGCGGGGTCAAGAAATTTTGTATCATGCAAATGAGTTGATTCTGCATGACTGGCTGCTGCGGGGCCCACTCAGCCTCGTGAGGAAAATGAGTAGCTATGTAATATAATGCGCATAGCGACCGGTGCCAGCATGGTAGGTAAACATTGGATTTTAAGATTATTGAGATATTGGAAAAATCCTACAATGCTGCAGTGAGAGTGAGCACCAAAGTTGTGACATAATAACACAAAGAAACTGCATTTACATTTACATTACATTACATTACATTTTCCGATTTCTCTTATCCAATCCTTCCCCTCCTTGCAATTTATTACTAATTTTTACTTTCTATTACTACAGTATAGCGGAGCTATACTAGTAATGAAAGTATTGCAATCGGTCCAAATTTTCAAAAATCGGGAAATGGTTGGAAATATCCGTGTTTTGACCCTGATTCAAAAAAGTGGTTTTTAGCCCATGGTCTGTACGTTACGTACGTACGTACTACAGGTTTAAATGGGAAAAAGTAGAACAAAAAAGTAGTTTTTGTCCCATGGTCTGTACGTATGTATGTACCACAGGTTTAAATGGGAAAAGGTTGTATACAAAATATCTCAAGACCGGTTTGTGCTCATGGTCTGTACGTATGTACGTATGTGTGTTCAATGTGAGTTCTCACATTGAACACACTCAGTGCGGCTTCCGGAGTAACCATTCAACAATCGATATGATCTTTGCGGCAAGGCAACTGATTGAAAAAACATTAGAACAAAAATACATATTACGTACTACTCGCATAGGACTAATTCATATTCATATTCTATTCTATTCTATTCATATTCCATCATTCTATTCTATTCTATTCATATTCTATCATTCTATTCTATTCTATTCTATTCATATTCTATCATTCTATTCTATTCATATTCTATCATTCTATTCATATTCATATTCTATCATTCTATTCTATTATTATTCAATTCC
Organism: Diaphorina citri; assembly: GCF_000475195.1. Lineage (NCBI taxonomy): Eukaryota > Metazoa > Arthropoda > Insecta > Hemiptera > Psyllidae > Diaphorina > Diaphorina citri. The sequence continues at coordinate 19,895 of NW_007379987.1, forward strand.
ATTCTACTCACCCTATGCGGATATGCTAAATGCCAGGATATGTTGAATGTGGATCCTGCCAGTAGAGAAGTCTTTATTGAACCTGAAACACAGAAGAAAACAGAAAGAGTCAGACATGATAAAAACACACACGAAAATGATGAAATACAATTTTTATTAGAAATTATAAAATACAATCTAATATATATAAAAAAATGAATGTTTGTTTGTTCGAACTTTATGCCTGGCCAAACCGCTCATCCGATTGCTATGAAACTCTGTCAACTTATTGCTTGCACTCCCGTGAAGGTTATAGGCTATTTTCCGGTAATAATAATAGACTCTTGAGTGGAAGGTGGAAGGCAACCTCTAGGCGAGGTTAACGCCTTAGGCGTTCTCTACCACCTAACCCTTAGAGCTCCATTATTATGTGGTCAAATTCTCAAATAAAGAAGGATAAATTTCCATACCTCGGCTGGGATCGAACCCACGCCCTCTTGATTACCAGGCGAGTGTCTTGACCACTACGCCACCGAGGCAGGTATTGTATTGTAGGTACCAAAAGTAACAAATGGACAAATTCGGGTCTGAATGACATAAGAGAATAACATCTTGGCTGAGGATCTATCCAACCTAAATGAGTAATTATATTGCTCAATATTTTTACTACCAGTGGACTCTTATAGCCAGAAGTAAAATACCTAACGACCTTAGTGTTCACATTGGACCAGTGGTTCTCAAACTTTTTTTTGCATGGCGCCCCCTTTGGGCATATTCTCATTTTTTCACGCCCCCCCCCCCCCCTTACCCAACCCCTCGGTATATTATTTTTACCCATGGTTTAAATAATAAGGTTCGTTCTCGGAACGACTGGCTTTCTCCTGTCCTATCCTGTCTTCTCCTTCCGCTTTCGAAACGACAAGACCTGGCAGTCAAAGTTATCTATATCGATGGAAAAAAAAAATAAATGTTAAAATGTTTCCGAAATACCTAAGTCTGGGGATTTTGGAGAAGGTAAAATATTTGTTGTCCCACACTACTTATAGAGTAGACCGAAATCAATTGACTGTAATAGCTATTCGTCTCTCAATTTGGGTACATTAATACATTTTACGATAGCAGGACGAAAGTTTCGGACATCAGAGAAAGGTATTAATGTGCCCCTTTTACAGTCATAAAATGCGGGCATCTACAAATTAAATTCTCTTTCCGTCACAAAAAAGCGTCCCCAATGATTTTAATTCCCGAAATTGGAGGGAATTAATACCGCTCCCAGGGCCGTATTTAGTTGAATTTTTTTTTTCTGCTCGATCCTAAAGACTCAAAAATACTCGGGCCTGATTCAGATTTCCAAGCTCAGATTCGATAAGGCTCTACTCCATCCAAAATTTTTGGTCCAGGGCCAAAAATTTTGTTGTGAACAAGCCCTTTGCTTTACCACAAATAATTCTCGATTTGAATGTATTGGCCTAATAGTTTGGAGCCCCCCCTCCCCCTATAAGTCACTTTTCCGATTCCCCCCCCCCCTCACTGAAATCCTGCTAAGGTTAGGGGTTTCCACGTGCTATTTTTTTCATTTGCCATCCGCTCCCGGTTATTGGCTAATTGATCAGCAGAATCGGAATTCGAGGTCTAAAAGTTATCAACCGTATAATGATATTGGAACTTGCCAGACCTCTTCACACCATTTCATATGTTATGATTATGAAAAAAAATTAGCACCACGCCCTCGGTCATTCCCATCAAAAACATTTTCGTTATTTTTTTTATCATTAATTATTTATTTTTATACCAATGCATACCACAGATCACACCAACCTTGCAAATCAAAGGTCCTGGGTTCAATTACCCGCCGCTGTTCTTCTTCTTCTTAGTTCTTTACATTTGTCAACTCTGGAAATGCTTATTTCACAAATGTTTGTATTTATTTAAGAATACATCTAAAATTACAAATAAAACACCCCTTCGAGGTTTTCATGTCCTGGAAGGGCACTCAAAATCGAAGCCGCATTCCCACGCTGAACTGCCAGGCTTATACGTTGGAGTAGGTAAAATCTTGCTTTTTTCTCTCCTGTTTGTTCAATCATCCTTTTTCCGATTTCTCTTATCCAATCCTTCCCCTCCTTGCAATTTATTACTGATTTTTTTGAGTATTTGAAAAGAATTCGAGTATCTATTTGATCAGTTTGCTTGGAAGGTAGCGCGTCTGCGTTGTAAGCACTGATTCTCGGGTTCGATTCTCCAGGCGGACTTGTCCTAAACAGGTAAGGTTCGTTCTTGGAACGGCTGACTTTCTTCTCATAGATCCTTAGTTCTTTCATCTCAAGCTATAATGTAACCATGTACATAATACACATTATATTTACTACTATGTAACTACATTATTTATTACTATGGGTAACTGCTTACAATAGATTTGGTTCGCGTAATAGCATGAACTCTATTCAATCTAGATTATAAATCAAGACCTTCAGAACTTCGGTTCAAGTACCTATAGACTATAGATATAGATGATCTATTTATTTATTTGTACCTAGAATAGGTAGCTAGGTACCTGTATAGGTAGACAGTAGATGGGTACTGAAGGTGTAGGTACCTATAGATGTCCTATTTGTACCTAGAATAGGTACCTGTATAGATATTGTAGGTATCGGTATAAGAACATACCTGTAGGCAGGTCAGTATCTAGGATTTCAGAGAGAGAGAGAGAGAGAGAGAGAGAGAGAGAGAGAGAGAGAGAGAAGTCCAATCATTATTTATCATTATTCAGTTTAATTACTCAATCAATATCCACTGAATACAGATACATAGGTAGGTGTACCAACCCACCAGTGACTACGTATTACTAGGTTGTAAGTACTCATCACCTCATCAGCGGTAAAAGTCAATTAATATGCATCAGTCGTAGGTATTACTAGAAAGTGAAGTGAATTTCAAGTTTTGTTTGTTACCGGTGTAGCACTGTATAACTGCTAAGCTCTATAGTGATGAGGATTTTTACCCTCCATTCGACGACAAGCTACCCACCTACTCACATTATCTCTTTCGTCTCGCTGGAGGACGTAAAAGGTAGGTACTCATCACCTCATCAGCGGTAAAAGTCAATTAATATGCATCAGTCGTAACAACTATAGGTATTACTAGGAAGTGAAGTGAATTTCAAGCTTTGTTTGATACCGGTTTAGCACTGTATAACTGCTAAGCTCTATACTAAGCCTTCAAGGGTTTAAAAGCCTCATGAGACGTCAATGGGTTAAAAGCCTCATGGGACGTCAATGGGTTAGGTAATTAGTCAATATTGATTGGATATTGGATTCGAATCGTCCTAGCCTGGAGTAATTATGGGTTCTTATGATAATTATGTAACCTGATGAAATATCAATAATATCATTTTTTTTTTTTTTTTTTTTTTTAAAAATGGGTTTCCCCCCCGTTTTTTTTTCGTGGAAATGAAAAAAATGCTCATTTGGACGCAAAGGTTTTTTTAAAGATGAGTGTTTCACCGCCGTTTTTATTTCGTAGCAATGAAACAAATGCTACATTGGACGCATGTGGTCTGTGTCGTGGCATGCCCATCCCGTAGTATGTCTCTCATCAGATGGGCGAGAAGAGACAGTATGTAGGTATGAGTTGTGAATTCTGATTTTGTGATCATCTCTGAAAGAATTCTCCTAGCCTGCCTCGGTGGTGCAGTGGTGAAAGACTGGTAAACAGGAGGACGTGGGTTTAAGCTATAGTTTGAGAATTTCAGCCGAGCTGACTGGAAAAGAAAAAGACTGGCATGTAACACCAAACCCATATAAGTTTATAAATGAGGAATGGTAAAGGGAAAGAATAAGAATAGCCTACTGTTGGAGTAAAACATCATAAATGATTACTACCCCAGATGGTCACCCATCCGGATATTAACCACGCACAACGTTCCTTAACTTCAGTGATCTATAAAATGCAGTTTCTTTGTGTTATTATGTCACAACTTTGGTGCTCACTGCAGCATTGCATTTTCCCAATATTTAAATAATTCTAAAATCTAATGTTTACCTACCATGCTGGCACCGGTCGCTATGCGCATTTATATGTCATAGCTACTCATTTTCCTCACGAGGCTGAGTGGGCCCCGCAACAGCCAGTCACGGAATCAATCATTTGCATGATACACATTTTCTTGACCCCGCCGGGAATCGAACCCGGGTCTCCCGCGTGCAAGGCGAGCGCAGTGACCACTACGCCATGGGAGCTTTCAGTGATCTATAGCTGCTGGCTGAAGTGGGTTGAGGTCAAAGATTGTCGATTTTTCCTTTCCTTTGCCTGAAGATGCCATCAAGAAATGGCGAAACATAACGGTTTGTACAATTTTGATCAGGACTATGAGGAGCTTCTTCCCAAGTATCGATCGACTGGATCTTCAATGACAATTAATCACAAATTGCCACAGGAAAGCTATTAGCATCTATCAATTAATCTCCATATTGCTAACTCTTCCCTAGACAATATTTTCAGTTTATTAAATTATTACTACCTTTAGAAGCAAAAAATCCCGAGGGAGCGGGGCAAGGCTTCCTGCCCCCTCCTCATATCATCCCTGCCTCTATTTATAATATAGTATCGAGGGAACTTGTATAATAGTCCATCTTCATCATTGTTACTGAGATTACAAGTCATAGCTCCAGGGTTAGGGTCCTTCTCGGTCGTACAACCGTGGAAAATCGCGGGAAAAGATCTGAAAGAAACCCCAAACCCTAATGAGAAAAGGCTCGAGGAGTCGTGGTGCCCGAGTGGTCCTACGATCAGTTGGTTCAGTGTGTACTACGCCTTAAGGCGCATACACACGGAGCTATTGAATAGGAACTTTTTTCAAGGGGGTTTCATAGAGGGAACTGTAAAAACGGAGGTCTTATCGTCCGAAAATCGAACAGAAGACAGGATAGGAGAAAGCCAGCCGTTCCGAGAACGAATACCTATTATCCGTTCACCGTTCAGTATAAAATACGTCTCAGGCAGGAATCGAACTTGCGATTTAACGGTTACAAGGCAGGCACGCTACCTTCCACGTTACTGGCAAGCTGGTCTGGCTTAAATTGTGAACATACTAAATTGTATAAAATACACAATAAAATATTGATTGATGGATATAATCGGACGATCATGGTACGGTATTTCTAACATAAGTTTAGTGTGGACTCTGCTTTAGGCACTTCTCGGGAGAGAAAATACCTCATAAGAGAGATTACTGTACGTTAGCTTACCAGTTTAATGGCCATGCACATTATCTGTTCTTATCAAGTTTACCTGTTGGTAGCGTTACCTTTAGCTATTATGAAGGTACTACCTAATCTGTAACACTAATTGCATCTGTACTTATCGGTATTCTACAGGGTATTTTTAGTGGTACACTCGAAAAAAAAAAAAAAAAACCTTTGAATTCGTTCTAATCGCGCACTACGCTTTACAGTCAATACAGACAGAGGAAGCTATAGTTGATTTTAATGGGCCAGACCTTGGGCATTAAAGCGTAGTGCGCGATTGCACTGCATTCAAAGGATTTTTTTTTTTTTTGGGTAGGGTTCTTTTGAAGGAAATATGTATGTAATAGAGATAAAATTGGTAGGTACGTAACTTTCACGGGTAGGCACATTATTTCAATTAAGTTGAAGAAAAAATTCAACTTTTCGGAACTAACGCTCATTTTTAAGTTCTAAAACTAAATGAAATCAGTTAGGTACCTTTCAGAAAGTTTCCCGGAAGGAAAATACACCTTAACTCTTCTTCTTCTTCTTCTTCTTCTTTTTCTTCGCCTTTTCCCGTGTACAGACGGGGTCGGCGTTTTTCGTCACACTCTCAATTAGCCCTAACTAGGGTGATTGCTTTGGGCTGACATTCGGTTTTGGCTACAAATTTTACGAGTGGATGCTCTTTGCACTCAACCTTTCCTATTTATTTAGCAAGGGAAATTCAGGCTGGTATACGAACTGTTTGAAGTCCCGAGCCAGACTAAGCTGGTCTACTCCCTGTTTAACGTCCCCCAGCCAGACTAAGCTGGTCTACTCCCTGTTTAACGTCCCCCAGCCAGACTAAGCTGGTCTACTCCCTGTTTAACGTCCCCCAGCCAGACTAAGCTGGTCTACTCCCTGTTTAACGTCCCCCAGCCAGACTAAGCTGGTCTACTCCCTGTTTAACGTCCCCCAGCCAGACTAAGCTGGTCTACTCCCTGTTTAACGTCCCCCAGCCAGACTAAGCTGGTCTACTCCCTGTTTAACGTCCCCCAGCCAGACTAAGCTGGTCTACTCCCTGTTTAACGTCCCCCAGCCAGACTAAGCTGGTCTACTCCCTGTTTAACGTCCCCCAGCCAGACTAAGCTGGTCTACTCCCTGTTTAACGTCCCCCAGCCAGACTAAGCTGGTCTACTCCCTGTTTAACGTCCCCCAGCCAGACTAAGCTGGTCTACTCCCTGTTTAACGTCCCCCAGCCAGACTAAGCTGGTCTACTGGTCTCCCCCCCCCCAAGCCCCCCCCTATCGCCGCCTATGTGCACATTACAGTTCTGATCAAGTTTACCTGTTGGTAGCGTTACCTTTAGCTATTATGAAGGTACTACCTAATCTGTAAAATAGCTACTAATTGCATCTGTACTTATCGGTATTCTACAGGGTGTTTTTAGTGGTACACTCGGAAAAAAAAACCTTTGAATTCGTTCCAATCGCGCACTACGCTTTACAGTCAATACAGACAAAGGAAGCTACGTTGATTTTAATGTGGAAGGTCTGGCGCATTAAAAGGGTTCTCTTGAAGGAGATATGTAGGTAATATGTAGGGACAGGAAGGAGAACAGCTAACCCTAACCAGCCTAGCTAGCTTTCAAAGGGTTCTCCCTGCTTTTAAAGACCAAGTACAAGTCCTCACGATGGTTGACTGCGGTTCAGGATGAGCCAATTAAACTAGAGAGCTAGGGACCATCACCCCGGTGTATGGAAGATACAAAAAGATGTCTTTTCTTTACTCTGCCAACACCATTCGGCGAAAGCTAAAGCCGCTACAACAACAACATATGTAGGTAATAGAGAGTTTTGTAAAAAAAAAAAAAAAAAAAAAAAAAAAAAAAAATTGGATTTGCCAATTCGAGTTTTTGGAACTAACGCTAATTTTTACGTTCTAACACTTCTAACGCTAATTTTTACGTTTTTTAAACGAAATCAGTTAGTTACCTTTCCGAAGGTTTCCCGGAAGGAAAATACACCTTAACTCTTCTTCTTCTTCTTTTTCTTCGCCTTTTCCCGTATACAGACGGGGTCGGCGTTTTTCGTCAGCCTCTCAATCAGCCCTAGCTATGGTGATTGGTTTGGGCTGACATTTGGTTTTGGCTACAAATTTTACGAGTCGATGCTCTTTGCACTCAACCTTTGCTATTTATTTAGCAAGGGAAATTCAGGCTGGAATACGAACTGTTTGAAGTCCCGAGCCAGACTAAGCTGGTCTACTCCCTGTTTAACGTCCCCCAGCCAGACTAAGCTGGTCTACTCCCTTCACCCATCCGGATATTAACCACGCACAACGTTCCTTAACTTCAGTGATCTATAGCTGCTGGCTGAAGTGGGTTGAGTTCAAAGTTTGTCAATTTTTCCTTTCCTTTGCCTGAAGATGCCATGAAGAAATGGCGAAACATAACGGTTTGTACAATTTTGATCAGGACTACCAGGAGCTTCTTCCCAAGTATCGATCGACTAAATCTTCAATGACAATTAATCACAAATTGCCACAGGAAAGCTATTAGCATCTATCAATTAATCTCCATATTGCTAACTCTTCCCTAGACACACCTTAACTCTTCTTCTTCTTCTTCTTCTTCTTTTTCTTCGCCTTTTCCCGTGTACAGACGGGGTCGGCGTTTTTCGTCACACTCTCAATTAGCCCTAACTAGGGTGATTGCTTTGGGCTGACATTCGGTTTTGGCTACAAATTTTACGAGTGGATGCTCTTTGCACTCAACCTTTCCTATTTATTTAGCAAGGGAAATTCAGGCTGGTATACGAACTGTTTGAAGTCCCGAGCCAGACTAAGCTGGTCTACTCCCTGTTTAACGTCCCCCAGCCAGACTAAGCTGGTCTACTCCCTGTTTAACGTCCCCCAGCCAGACTAAGCTGGTCTACTCCCTGTTTAACGTTCCCCAGCCAGACTAAGCAGGTCTACTCCCTGTTTAAAGTCCCCCAGCCAGACTAAGCTGGTTTACTCCCTGTTTAACGTTCCCCAGCCAGACTGATCTAGATAAAAGTGTAAGGTTACCCTGTAAGAGACATAGCCGCATATCTCATAGCTCTGAGATAACAGGTACCCAGCTAACCTAAACCAAGTAATGACTGCTCCAATAAAGCAAGGCCACACCGAATTCTTTCCAATTGTCCACCTGTTTTTTGTCCACGAACCTGTCATGTCAACCTCAACTCAGGCTATAACCTGAAAAAAATAGTAAGTTACGCACAAATCTGCGCTCTGCGCATGTGCGCATGATATGAGCATTTTTCAATTATTTTCATAGAGCTTTATTTATTTACACGCTTAGCTTTTCCAAGAGGTTTGATAGAGGGTAATGTAACTACTAAGGTCTTATCGTCCCGATAGTAAATAGAAGACAGGATAGGAGAAAGCCAGCCGTTCCGAGAACGAATCTGAGGATGTTTAGGATAAAATCCGCCCCGGGCGAGAATCGAACCCTCATAAAACTTTCGGTAATTTGGTAGGTATACATTGTGTTGGCTTACACCTAGTTTGATATAGGCACTGCCATTGTAGTCATGGTAGTCAGTGTACTAATAAAGTAACCAATGACCGGTGTCTTCAATATTCTTCACGGCCTGGAAGCTAGCCACCATTGTTGCCAACAATTACGTGACTGAACGGTATGTCACGTATCTTCTGATGGTCACCCATCTCATCAATATGAACCAATAGAATTATCAATAACTGACACACTTCACGAACCTGTCATGTCAACCTCAACTCAGGCTATAACCTGAAAAAAAAATAGTAAGTTACGCACAAATCTGCGCATGATATGAGCTTTTTTCAATTATTTTCATAGAGCTTTATTTATTTATTTACACGCTAAGCTTTTCCAAGAGGTTTGATAGAGGGTAATGTAACTACTAAGGTCTTATCGTCCCAATAGCAAATAGAAGACAGGATAGGAGAAAGCCAGCCGTTCCGAGAACGAATCTGAGGATGTTTAGGATAAAATCCGCCCCGGGCGAGAATCGAATCCTCATAAAACTTTCGGTAATTTGGTATACACTATGTTGGCTTACACCTAGTTTGATGTAGGCACTGCCATTGTAGTCATGGTAGTCAGTGTACTAATAAAGTAACCAATGACCGGTGTCTTCAATATTCTTCACGGCCTGGAAGCTAGCCACCATTGTTGCCAACAATTACGTGACTGAACGGTATGTCACGTATCTTCTGATGGTCACCCATCTCATCAATATGAACCAATAGAATTATCAATAACTGACACACTTGAGGAGTTTGATTCAAGAAGAGCAAAGAAGGAAGACAGGTACTTCACAGCCATCCAAAAGATCTACAATCACGTGTAGGCAGGTTGGCTTTAGAACTTTTTTCAATATCATTCCTTTCCATATCCAGACAAAACGCTTAAAAAAGAACATTTTCTCCAAAAGGAGCCAATTAGAAAACCAGAGAATTGAAGACAGCATGCCCTTTTAGTTGATACCAACAAAATGCAAATGTTTTCAAAACATTAAGAAAAGCAGAAAATTGAAGACAACATGCCCTTTTAGTTGATGATACCAAAAAATGCAAATGTAACAGCCCTAAAGGATGGGTTAAGTTACTACGAATCAGATTAACCTCACCCAGCCTGAGTAGGACCGGAAAAAGACGACAGCACACGATTGCCCAGATGGTTACCTATCCGGATATTAACTTCAGTAATCCATGGTGAACTGATGTTACTACGAATCAGATTAACCTCACCCAGCCTAAGTAGGACCGGAAAAAGACGACAGCACACGATTGCCCAGATGGTTACCTATCCGGATATTAACTTCAGTAATCCATGGTGAACTGATGGACTGATGCTCTGATGCATTTAACGTAATATCGCCGCGCCGTGCCGCTAACTGGGTCGTCCGTAGTGGAGACGCACCTAAGCCTTCAAGGGTTTAAAACCCTCATGAGACGTCAAGGGTTAAAAGCCTCATGAGACGTCAATGGGTTAGGTAATTAGTCAATATTGATTGGATATTGGATTCGAATCGTCCTAGCCTGCCTGGGAGTAATTATGGGTTCTAGGTATAATAATTTATGTAACCTGATGAAATATCAATATGTACGAGTAGGTATGAGTTGTGAATTCTGATTTTGTGATGCGTCTCTGAAAGAATTCTCCTAGCCTGCCTCGGACGCCTCGGTGGTGTAATTGTCAAAGACTGGTAAACAGGAGGACGTGGGTTTAAGCTATAGTTTGAGAATTTCACCCGAGCTGACTGGAAAAGAAAAAGACTGGCCCGTAAGAATAGCCTACTGTTGGAGTAAAACATCATAAATGATTACTACCCAGATGGTCACCCATCCGGATATTAACCACGCACAACGTTCCTTAACTTCAGTGATCTATAGCTGCTGGCTGAAGTGGGTTGAGTTCAAAGTTTGTCAATTTTTCCTTTCCTTTGCCTGAAGATGCCATCAAGAAATGGCGAAACACAACGGTTTGTACAATTTTTTGATCTGGACTATCAGGAGCTTCTTCCCAAGTATCGATCGACTGGATCTTCAATGACAATTAATTACAAATTGCCACAGGAAAGCTATTAGCATCTATCAATTAATCTCCATATTGCTAACTCTTCCCTAGACTTGAAGTTAGACAGCTGATTTTAGCCTTGAAGGGTAGCGTGTCTGCCTTGTAAGCGCTGGATATAGTCGCACAGCTACGCGTGCAGCGGATTTCACGTCTCTGAAAGAATTCTCCTAGCGTGCCTCGGTGGTGTAATGGTCAAAGACTGGTAAACAGGAGGACGTGGGTTTAAGCTATAGTTTGAGAATTTCACCCGAGCTGACTGGAAAAGAAAAAGACTGGCACGTAAGAATAGCCTACTGTTGGAGTAAAACATCATAAATGATTACTACCCCAGATGGTCACTAGGGTGGAGTGAAACTATAGGGATGGAAATTTTTTTTCGAATTTCGAAACGCCTGATATGTCAAAAGTTGCGTATTGATGAGTAAGGCGGATTTTATCCTAAACAGAGGGTCGTTCTCGGAACGACTGGCTTTCTTCTATCCTGTCTTCCTTCTCTCTTCGCTTTCGGGACGGCGAGGCCTCCGTTGTTACAGTTCCCTCTATCAAGAATCTTAAAATATATATAATAAAAATTCATTATTGATTCTCATCCGTCACCTTTCTATGAATTCCATCAGTGGTCAAGGAGATTGGTACTTCGATAATACCATCGGAAACGGTCTCAGACCTTGCACGGCCAGAGTTATATCATTCACACCTAATTATAAATCCACGTAAGTGTAAACCTTCGTAATTGTAAATCTACGTAATTGTAAATTCATTGACTTCATTCATCACCAAAACCGTCTTGACATCAATGTAACCCAAATGAAATCACTATCTGCGTAATAAAGCAAGTAAATCCACGTAAGTGTAAACCTTCGTAATTGTAAATCTACGTGATTGTAAATTCATTGACTTCATTCATCACCAAAACCGTCTTGACATCAATGTAACCCAAATGAAATCACTATCTGCGTAATAAAGCAACCTTAATCAAATCACGTGTTGAAATCTTGTTGTGTATAGAAGTAGCATGTATGATGTACCTCGAGACACACTGACCTGCTCAAAGTATTATTAAATTATATTACATACAGGGTGTTCGAAAGACAGTTCCACACACTTAATTCTCTAAAAGCCAGGATCACACGATATGAAATGTGAAAGAGTGCCTCTTTATCAGAGATGTGCGGACCGCAAAATGCAAAATGGAAAATGCAAAATGTAAAATGTACATTTACATTTTACATTTCAAATTGGTTTTGAAAAAGCATTTTGCATTTTACATTTTAAATGCTTTTTTTGACCCATTTTACATTTGAGCCAAAATGCTTTTTTTAAAAATGCTTTTTTCAAAAAAATTAAAAAAAGACAAAGAAAGATTTCAATTAAAAAAGTATGCAACCATGAAGGGGCAACATATAATCTCTCAAAAATTTCGCCTGCGGCGCTGAAGTTTTGGGAATATTTCAAAGGCCTATAAAAAGTGAAAAAGACTTTGGTCAGTAAAAAAAAGTATGCAACCTTGAAGGAGCTACTTAAATTTTCTCGAAAAAAATTTCGCCTGCGGCGCTGTCATTTTATGTTCTAAAGAAATATATAGGGGGAATAACTATACTCGTTTTTTACACGTATTTAATTACATAAAAAACTGACACATGACAAGCTACAGGTTACATACAACTTACTGAAAAGTTTCGCCTGCGGCCCTGAAGATTACACCTTTGACAAGTCTGCTTCTCTTACTATTGTAGACCAAAATATTCAAAAAATTCGCCCGCGGCGTCAAATTTTGTGTTTTTGATAACTAAGTTTTTTTTTTTGAAGAAGGCACTCTTTTCAACATCTTAAGCTAAACATAGTAAAAGTTTTCTCAGATTCTCAGATCAATCTTACTCATGTAAACCAAAACGGCAACGTGAAGAACCGAATGTTAACGGCAATAATGACCATGTAACTACCTAGATAATATGTTCATAGAATCTGCTATACCAGGTATGCTTTCCTGAAGATCATGCGATGTGTGATAGAACGTTTTATCTAACGGTTTGGGTGCAAACCGTTTAGATCAACTTAAAGCAGCGCACACACTCATATGTTTTGATTTTATTATTATTATTTTATTTTTTTACAAGAGGTTTAATAGAGGGAACTGTAACTGCTAAGGTCTTCTCGTCCCAAAAGCGAATAGAGAAGGAAGACGCAGGATAGGAGAAAGCCAGCCGTTCCGAAAACGGACATTATCCCATCAGGATAAAGTCCACCGCGGGCGGCGACACCGCGACCCTGTAAGGCAGAGGAGCTACCAAGCAAGCTAACTAGGCTGGGTAAAAAGGTTTGATAGAGGGAATTCAGCTGCTAAGAGAGCAACGTTACCCATCTAGTTATGAGTGACTTAGCCCCGTGAGTTAAGCTGGTCGGAGTGGCCGGGCCATAAGCACTTACGAGTATATGGTATGGAAGTATCTACCTTGTTCCTAGTCCAATCATTATTTATCATTATTCAGTTTAATTACTCAATCAATATCCACTGAATACAGATACATAGGTAGGTGTACCAACCCACCAGTGACTACGTATTACTAGGTTGTAAGTACTCATCACCTCATCAGCGGTAAAAGTCAATTAATATGCATCAGTCGTAGGTATTACTAGCTATAGTGATGAGGATTTTTACCCTCCTGTTACCGGTGTAGCACTGTATAACTGCTAAGCTCTATAGCTATAGTGATGAGGATTTTTACCCTCCATTCGACGACAAGCTACCCACCTACTCACATTATCTCTTTCGTCTCGCTGGAGGACGTAAAACTGAGACAAAATCAGCCCTGTCAAGCCACAGACAATAACACTGGCTCTTTTGAGGGTACCTGAATGAGACTATGGTCAAGTCCGTCTCAGGAAGTAGGGTACAACAACATAATTATGTACCTGAATATCTCTCATTAGACCCCTTTGATTTAGGGGCCCTGAGCGAGCTCTCTAGCCTAGGTGGCACCTCTTGGTATCCTCTTAATGGAATAATATAATATGAACTCACAGCTTTTCTCTGGAATAAACCTGATTGTGTGGACTTTCTAGAGCTGCTGCAGGTGAATTTTAGAGAAACTGA
>NW_007379988.1:0-27776 GCF_000475195.1 Diaphorina citri
CTATTTAACCACAAATAATTAATGATTTGATTTTATAACCTTAGATCTTGTAGAAAGACACTGGGTAGGTTTGGTGACGCTATAGATAAGCCCCTTTTTTCGATCTACATCTACACCTCTCTATCTACACTCTTTTTAGGACCTCTGTTATCTTCCCATTTAACATACCCTAAGTAAGTACCTACTTCTCGCATTCAACATACCCCAAGTACTTTCCTTCTCTATTGTATGTTGTGCAATCTTCCTTGTCAACAAACGCTCTTCAAGACACAAAGTATGAAACTATGAAGTGTATTGACAATGTCGTAACCTTCTCTTAGAGACCACTTGAAATAACTCAAGAGAAAGAAAGAAAAAGAAATAGTACCTACGTCAGGCTTAGAGATGGATTTACATAACGAACACTCGAAATACCACTCTAACTTGTGCTTGAGTAAACAAGATAATATATATCCTCTGTTGTGAATTCAATAAGTCCTTAGTCAATACAGAAAGACATAAAATGATGGCCTAAAAAGAATGCCTCATACGTACTTTTGTCTGAGGTTTAGCAGTCACCTAATACGTCACTGTATAGCAGACTGCTAAGGTGTTTATTAACGAAGGTTTTACCCTCCATTTGGCGACAAGCTAGCCGTCTCCTCACATTAACCTCACCCAGGTTGAGTAGGGCCAGGAAAAGCCAGCAGTCCGCGATTACCCAGATGGTCACCCATCCGGATACAAACCACGCGCAACGTTGCTTAACTTCAATGATCTATTGGGAACTTGAACTTTGAAGAGATTTGAACCCGGGAACAACACAGTTCAAATCTGGTTGATCGACTATTTGGTTAAGTACAGGGCTGACTATTTTGCGTAAACTGTGAGGTCATTGACACCCGGGCATCTAATGAATACCAATGACACCCGGGCAAATCCTCATACTAATGCCGCGAGTCGTGAGTATTTAGGATAATAACTATTAATCAAGATAGAATTTAAAATAATAAATCCAATAGAATTGAAGATAATGGTTCCACCAGAATTTTAGATAAGGACACATTAGCTTGCGTTTTTGTCATGCGATAGGTTTGTTTCCTAGTCATGGGATAGCTCTCAAATGCAATAGTTAGTTCAATTTCAATGATTGGTAAATTTGATGAAAATGGTCGCCGGAGGAGCTCTTTTGCTCTCTTTCTCGGTAAGGCCTACAGTTTACGAGACCATTAATAGTAAAACTTGAACTTTCTAATATGAAATCAGTAGTTACTTAGGGTTTAAGAAATCCATCACAGTATCTACAATTTCGTCATTTAAGTTCCGTAATGAAGCAAGCGGACTTGCAGCTGGGGCAGCTACTTTCAGCTGATTGAGTTACCAACTAGCTACACCTGATCCAGCTATTTATTACTCTCACAATAAAAAAGTCATTACACCTCAATTCCACGTATCCATAGCAGAAGTTCTCTATGTGAGATTGCAACTCCATAGCGGATCACAACCAGATGAAGCTATTTATGTATATCTTGATCAATGTCCTCTCTAATGTCATAAATTCTGACAAGAATCTATCAATTCCATCATCCCATCTCACACAATACATGATAGGAACTAGAAACCAATACCTATGGAAATATCTTGATCAATGTCCTCTCTAATGTCGTAAATTCTGACAAGAATCCATCAATTCCATCATCCCATCTCACACAATACATGATAGGAACTAGAAACCAATACCTATGGAAATTACCTAGAAATCTAGATGGTAGAAACCAATATGGAAAGTGGCCGGCCATTCACGATCAGTTTTAACTGACAGTTCTAACTGACAGTTTGAACTGTCAGTTAAAACTGATCGTGTGAAGCCGCTTACTAACACGCTATGTGTAAAGAATCAGAGTATTAAGTTCTTCTCAATCCGATATTTTCAAGCGTTAGCAACAACTGTGTGTGAGCTTTTCCATCATAATACTGAATTACTGAAGTCGGATTCCTGGTGTAAGCTGGTGAGTTTCAGGTGTAAGCTGTGAGTTTGACGCTAGATCATGTTACAAGACACGCTAGGCAGACTAAGGAGAGCTTCTGTGAGGTCCGAGCTTACCATTCGGAGTTCTTAACCGAAGGAAGTGGGGTTTAAGTTTTCGACAGATTTTCATTTAACTTAGCTTGAGTTTTTGTCGTGCGATTCTTAGTTTGTTTTTGCTTGTCATGGGAAAACTCTCAAATGGTTATTTTAATTGTAATGATTGGTAAATTTGATGAAAATATCCAGCATGAAATATAAACTTCCTTAGAATTCGGTGCCCGGATAACTCCGAATTTACTAGATCACTAATTGTAAACATTGAACTTTCTAATATGATTGAGAAATTCATCACAGTTTCTCCCAATTTGTCATTAAAGTTCCGTAATGAAGCAAGCGGACTTGCAGCTGGGGCAGCTACTTCCAGCTAACTTAGTCACGTGCAGCTGGCCCAACTAGCTATGCCTGATCCAGCTATTTATTACTCTCACAATAAAAAAGTCATTACACCTCAATTCCACGTATCCATAGCAGAAGTTCTCTATGTGAGATTGCAACTCCATAGCGGATCATAACCAGATGAAGCTATTTATGTATATATTGATCAATGTCCTCTCTAATGTCATAAATTCTGACAAGAATCTATCAATTCCATCATCTCATCTCACACAATACATGATAGGAACTAGAAACCAATACCTATGGAAATTACCTAGAAATCTAGATGGTAGAAACCAATATGGAAAGTGGCTTCCGTGTGGAATGCAGCATAATCTAATATAGAATACATGTGGAATGCGAATATGCAGCACAATCCAATACAACATGTGGAATTCCATGATCCAACATGGTACACAAGTGGAGAACTGGTTTTCTTTTTTCCATCATGTTTATGGGATGTAACTTTGGTTTTGGATCGGATTTTCTTTGCAGATGTGTGGCTAGGACGCCAAGAAAATCAAAGTTCTTAATCCCAGATTCATGATCTCATGTTACAGTCGCACAAGTTACCTCTGAGAATACTTGGAGAATGTTCGGGCAAAGTCTCCTAGTATGCTCAGAGGTCAGAGGTAACATCTGTCTCTTTTATGATCCACTGTCTCCTCCCAATTTTCTGGAGGAGGGAAATATTGTGTTTGTGTATTGGAGGAAGGGGGAGAGAGATGGACCACCACTCCACACCTAATCACTCTTAGACATAACTTGTGAATTAACACGAAATCCGGGGACAAGAATATTGGCTTTCTAGTGTCCAAGCTACACATCTGCGAGGAAAATCCTATCCAAAAGTCAAAACTTTGGCTGTTGCTGTTGGATCTAGAACGTCCTCATGTCTACAATTCCTAACGTGAGGTTTTGTTGTGTTTTGTCATGCAATCAATTTTCTAGTGTGTACGTACATCTTGTCATCTATTATTTCCATTAGTAATGTTCGTTGACATTTTCCACTTCTGTTTCATAACATATGTATTGTCGCATATTTTCTCCAAGTTTTGCTAGTCAGGTGTTATCAGATATTTGCACGTGCATTGCATTTTCACGTGTTCTAAACAGGTGGTGGGTTTATCATACCTTTTTTTGTAAGTTTGTACACCTAATTTCTTATCTATTAGTTTTTACCATGTGTAGATTTGTAGGGAAAAAAAAATAAAATAAAAAATAAGACTAATATTTAACCTCTGTGTGTTTTCCATGCCCTGCTACTGCTCATGTTGGATTAGGTGGTTGTAGGATTGGGGATTTCCTTCATTTTTGAATCCCCGCTCTGTACGTATTGATGGGATGTTTTTGGGATTTGGGGCTCTCTTTATTGATGTTTGGGACTCCTTCACGGGATAATTTGGCACATCTTCCAATTTTTCAACTCTTATTCAGCAAATCTACCCATTATTCAACGTCTCTTATCCAGTAGTCTCGGTTTAGGTATTCTCTTATTTCTCATCTATCCACCTCCCTACAATCCTAGAGTCTGAATCCCTTTTAAAACCAAATTGTCAAGTATAGGTAAAGGTAATATTAGTGAAGTCCTTGTCCTTTTGATTCAAAATTAACCGTAGATCCTTTTCCACTATTGTACCTTATTATCAATCGGTATTGCACAGACAAAAGATCTGTTTCACGTACTCTAGTACCTACTTGTTTCTTTTCTATTCTCTATTTCTCAGTATTTCTATTCTATTTCATCATAGTTCACGCATTACATCAAGCTGTGAGTCCTTGTTTTTCTTCTATTCTTCCACTTCCTTTTATTAGTCAAGTCCTTGTCCTTTTGGTTGAACCAACATTAACCGTAGATCCTTTTCCACCATTGTCTCTCTTTACGCCTATTCTCAACCGGCATTGCACAGACAAAAGATCTGTTTCACGTATGTATTTCTATTCTCAAGTTCTCAGTATTTCTATTCTATTTCATCATAGTTCACGCATTACATCAAGCTGTGAGTCCTTGTTTTTCTTCTATTCTTCCACTTCCTTGCTTTTCAATCATTTCAAGCTCATCAAATCTTGCACTATAGTCCATTGTGTAGATTGTTTCAAGTTCATTAATTGAGGTGAACACTTGAACACCTGTTGAATAAATCAAACCTGTGACATCTTGTTTGCTGTGTGCTTATTTCTGGGGAGTCTCTTCCATCGTTCTCTTGTTAATTCTAACATCTTTTTTTGCTGTTGTAATTAAACATAATATAATCTATTCTATACTTTTTTCTGTTCTTTAGTTTTGATCATGTTTGCTGTGTGCTTGTTTCGGGGCATTCTCTTCCATGGTCTTGTTTGCTATACCATCATTTTGTTTAGGTTTTCCCATCTTTTTTGCTGTTCTTTGTATGTTTGTATAACGATTAATGATCATTGATCAATGATCAATTCTTTGCCCTTCATGATTTGCTCTATAGATTTTCTTTATTGATAAAAGTTTCCTGTATTCTTGCACTCATTCTTTTGTAAATCGTTCATGATTCATCAATTGGATATTGAATACTTGAGATTTACAATTCAAAACTGTGACATCTTGTTTGTTTCTGGTTTCATTTTCTCAACATTGACAGCTTGACGAGGTTCATCTCCATTTATTTTCTTCATAGGCATTACCTACTACTATTTACAATGTATAATTGGTTACTAAGTATTCAGTTGTGTAATTCTTACATGGTTTCAAGTTCAAGAATTGCACTGAGGTGCTGAACACTTGTGTGACATCTTGTGTATATTTTTTTCTCTCCTAATAGCTTTTTTTTTATCATTATACGAGATAAATATGTCTTTAAGATCCCTATTTGTTTTCAAAGCCTGTTCCATGATTTGCAATTTACTCGTATTTCATTGCTTGATTCGTTTATAATTCCAAATTCAATCATTACTCTGTGCTGGACACTTGTTTACATGTCAAAGCTATGTACCTATAACATCCTATTTGTTTCTCTTGTATTACTTTGTTTAAGCATATAGGTACTCTTGACTGGCATCTGGTTTTAAATCCATATTAGAGCAATTAAGTGATTAAATTGGTGATCGGCTCCAGTCGAGATCGGTAAAAGTTGACAATTTGTACGGATTGGATAAGGAATATAAGGATCGTCTTGTATCATGTACAAATAGGGAAACTGAAGGTATATTCTCAGTGGT
Source organism: Diaphorina citri (assembly GCF_000475195.1). Lineage (NCBI taxonomy): Eukaryota > Metazoa > Arthropoda > Insecta > Hemiptera > Psyllidae > Diaphorina > Diaphorina citri. The sequence continues at coordinate 5,633 of NW_007379988.1, forward strand.
TGGTGGTCTTACATGAGAACCAGAAGGTCTGGTAGTGTCTTCTTTTTTCTTTGCAGAGACTAGACTCTTCAGATCTTCGATGCAGAAAATAATTGTTCTTTCTAAACTCTTGACTTCTTTCCAGAAACTCACCAGTCTAAAACTGAACAACATTCTACACGGTGACTTTTGCCAGCCGAGTTAGCTTGGCGCTCGTCTGCCTCTTTAAGCGCTAGGTCGCAGGTTTGTTTCCTCGCCGGGGCAGATTTTATCCTGAACGGATAAGGTTCGTTCTCGGAACGTCTGGCTTTCTCCTAATTCTGTCTTCCATCTCTCGGGACGATAAAACCTTAGCCAGTTACCTAATACAGCTCCCTCTATCAAACCTCTAAAAAAAAAAAAAAAAAAAAAAAAAAAAAAGCCCTTTTTTTTTTTTTTTTTTTTTTCCTAAAAAATTTTTTTTTTAAAAAAAAAAAAAAAAAAAAAAAAAAAAAAACTGTAGCAATATGTTCGAGCACAATCAACATGGGAAATTTATTTTTTGTACGGGACAGAAGGAGGGAAGAGGAGGCGGCCGAGATCTAAGAAGATAAGCATTAGTCCTAATCTTGTATGCACGTAGTGTAGGTATTAAGCATTGCAGTGATGTAACTATTTACTTCTTCATATTATTCTAATGCTTATGACGTTATGACTCTTATGAGGATTTCATTAACCATAGTGGTCTTACACCCATATCTATGAACAAAATGCTGGCTCTTAAGTTCGTGCTAAGCATAGTCTCAAGGAATTTGATTGGTCAATTTTGACTTGAGACTGATCTAAGAACGATCATTCTTGTTCATAAATACGAATGTTACTTTTACCTAACTAATCAGAGAACATCCTAATATCCACCTAGGAAATAACGGAGGTTGTATCGTTCTAATCTTTTTGCTTTTTAAAGCTCTATTGTTTAACTTTCGAATTGTTCCTGCTCGGGCTTCACCTTTCTATTTGACAATGGGTACATTTCTGTTTGACAATGGGTACATTGATCAACATATGAGTTGGTTGTGTGTTGTGTGCTAGTGTCACATAACATTAACACAATTCTCTCTTTTTTTTAAGAGAGGGAACTGTAACTGCTGAGGTCTTATCATCCCGAAATCGAAGAGAGAAGGACAGGATATAGAAAGCCAGCCGTTCCGAAAACGAACCTCTACATAATTCTCAATCGTGAGTGGGGACTTTGGATCTGGTCTTCTCTTCTCTCAAAATAAATGTTAAACCTCATTATCTGTATACCTGTACTCCATGACTCCTGATAATGCGAACCATTTTTTGAACGAACAAAGTTTCCATTTTGAAGATTTTTTATTTTTGTAATATGTAGGTAGGTACCTATACATATGTTTCTTTGTTCCGCGATATGACTATCGAAGGTTCATCAGAATTTGAAAAGTTTGAAAGAAGAAGAAATCTGTGTGGCTATTGCGTCCTTCGCTTAAGCTTGGACTTAAGTCTGTGTTTTATTTGAAAGATGAATCTCAAGTTACAAGGCCTGATGCTAGAGCTCTGTTTATGTCCCCACAGCTGAAATGTAAACACAGGGTGTAACACTTCGTCCTCACATGGGACCAGTAAACAAGAGTTGTTTACATTCTTGATCCGGGAATTTTAGGGCCCCCTGTATCACACTGTCACAAAAAGGCCGTTCTCGTGCTACCTGGAACACGTTTCGTGTCAGCTCTGTAGCACAAGCGGTTCAAAGATTCTGATGCTGATGTACAAAGGCCCTAAAACCTAATAAGCCCTAACCCTAAGCAATGACTTTTACTTTCCGTATTCTATTTGATAGAGGAAAAAATAAAGGTTTGACAGAGGGACGTGTAACAACCAAGATCTTATCGTCCCGAAATCGAAGAGAGAAGGACAGGATAGGAGAAAGCCAGCCGTTCATAGAACGAAAACGAACCATATGAACGCTATGTGTACAATGTATATATTTGTACTGTCCTCTCATGAACGTCGTAGGTAATTGATCGTAAACTCATCTATTCGTGAGGTAGACTGTAACAACGTTATTTTCCGCCGGAAACATAAACTATGTGTTTCAAGTTCTTCCAATAAGTGACTATATGGAAAATACTAATGTAGCCATCAGTTGAAGACAGGAGAGTTTATATTTTACAGTGATTGAAAACGTATTTGTTTTTGAGGCGGAATATCCACAGCATACTGCATGATACTGCAGGATGTTCAATTTGCCCAACATTTCGCGGAGACGCTTTGGGTCGATCGCGAATTGGCTTCGGTCGGATGTAAATCTCCAGACTGTAACGTGAGTGTTATTTTCCGCCGGAAACATAAACTATGTGTTTCAAGTTCTTCCAATAAGTGACTATATGGAAAATACTAATCTAGCCATCAGTTGGAGACAGGAGAGTTTATATTTTACAGTGATTGAAAACGTATTTGTTTTTGAGGCGGAATATCCACAGCATACTGCAGGATGGCGGAATATCCACAGCATACTGCAGGATGTTCAATTTGCCCAACATTTCGCGGAGACACTTTGAGTCGATCGCGAATTTGCTTCGGTCGGATGTAAATCTCATCATTACTCAAGTAACAACCTAGGTATATTGATGTAAAAAAAATTCGACTCTTCCTCGAATATGTCGAAATATTCGACTCCTAACTCTATCCGCTCTATTTGCCGGACCACCAATGATGTGTTTTGGACGAAAATTGTATCAATAAGATTGAAATAGATTACTATGGACCTGTTTACATATTTACATAATTTATTTATTTATTTACCTTCATAGTGTAGTGTAGACTGTGTAGGTAAAGGTAATGCTAAAAATGAAAAATCGTAAACATAGTTTGCGAAAGTAAATACCCAAGTAATATGTATTAGCATGGTCAGCGGTTCTCAGTGATTGTCAGTAAATACCCAAGTAATATGTATTAGCATGGTCAGCGGTTCTCAGTGATTGTCAGCGGCGATACCACCTTGAATGGCGATGCACCTGTTCCTAAAAGATCACTAAAGTTGCACTTGTTTGGTATCTGGATAAGTGAGGTGACTATCTGAGAAATCGCTTGCTTCCTTTTCATTGTTCTTCATCCTGCTCCTCCTCCGCCTCCTCCTCTTCCTCCTCCGCCTCCTCCTCCTCCTTGTCCATCCACACCTAGAAATACTAGAATCACCTTTGGTATTTTGGGCTGCTTATTTATCCCTATAAATACCCCGCCTTCATCGAGATCTTTCTGAGTAGCGCTAATGTACTCGTACAAACATTATGTACCAATATACCTACTAAACATAATGTATATTGGAGAAGCTAATGTACGAAGATCATGTACATTGGAGAAGCTAATATACGAAGATTATGTACATTAGAGATTTGCGTATAATGGTTTCTCATAATATACGTTTAGAATACGCAGTGTTTATTTGTTCTGGACGCTCAATATACGCTTTGTTTTATCGACGCTAAATACCTACATGCTTTGTTTTTATTTATTTGTTGTTTTTTGTTTACATGCACGCTGTGCACGATTTTCGAGAATAAAAAATGCTCTCAAACACTATAATGTCCATTTTTTTATTACTCCATTGTTAGTTTGAAATTTGAATTCAAATGGGAATCGCCAATTCGCCATTCTTCTCCAAAAGAGGATGTTTAGAAAATGACCTTTTGTATAAGTAAAATTAGTAGGTGAGATAGAATAAAACAGAAAGTAAATACGTAGAGTACCTTTTGCTCATTGCTTGAAAATGTGCTGGTACAGAAAGAATAAGTCCCTTTACCAACCTGAAGTACGAACAGTAAAAAACTCGCATAAATACGTGAAAACCTCACCCATAATTAAGCTCATTAGGTCTATTCTATAGTGCCTGACTCTCAGGTGATAGTGACTCCCAAGCGGGATTCGAAACCGCGTCCTCCCGCTTATCAGACAACCGTCCTAATATTGCTTCCAGTCCCGTACTGAGGTTTTGTTCACTTCATCATCTTCTTCTGTATTGTGGTCCTGAATCCTGAACTTTACGTGGTGTACTGCAACTATGAATTCTGTTAGATAATTACCTATATTTTTAATTTTATTTTATCGGGTACCTATAATTCGATATTGTTGTCCATTATTATGTATTTGCATGATTGTCCATTGACCAATCCGCTAATCTTTTTCTATTTCTCTTTTTGATTTCAGGTAAGTTATCTGCAGAGTTGGAAATCAACGAAATGTTACCATTATAAACTTATGATTTCTCGGAATTTCCCGGTAAAATTCTGCTGTTTCTTTAATGATTGTTTATCAAGTACCTAAACGGTGCGGAGGGGGCTCTGTCATTAAATGATGTAAGTATCAATGATGGGTGATGCAAAAATTTGCACTTTGCAGTAATGAAGAATCCACACAAGATATTAGAACAAATATGGTATTTTTACAGAAATAATAAGTTGGTAGTCCCTTTACCAACCCCCGAAGTACGAACAGTAAAAAACTCGCATAAATACGTGAAAACCTCACCTAATTAAGCTCATTAGGTCTATTTTGTAGTGCCTGACTCTCAGGTGATAGTGACTCCCAGGCGGGATTCGAAACCGCGTCCTCCCGCTTATCAGACAACCGTACTAATATTGCTTCCAGTCCCGTACTTACTGAGGTTTTGTTCACTTCATCATCTTCTTCAGTATTGTGGTCCTGAATCCTGAACTTTACGTGGTGTACTTTCATCTCAACTTTCTATCACGACTCTGAACTCCCAAGTTAATCAAGCCAATTTATTGTGTTATTTAAGACCTAGTTAAAAAACAGCAACATTTCTCATAGTTCTAATGGACGAACAAACAAATGAGCCTCCACAACACGAAGAAAAGGAACGGTGTTCTCTCGTTATTATGTGCTACATGCAATAACTTGGACTAAAATAAACTAAAGATAAGGTGGTTTGTAGCTTGTAAGTAATCTTATATTATAAGAACGAGATCCATTCACTCATTCACATTTCACACACTGATCGCTCTATCTCTAGAACCACAACACCTAGAAGTAATCCAATATAGAAAATACATGTGGAATGCAGCATAATCTAATACAACATGTGGAATTCAATCATCCAACATGGTGCACAAGTGGAGAACTGGTTTTCTTTTTTCCATCATGTTTATGGGATGTAACTTTGGTTTTGGATCGGATTTTCTTTGCAGATGTGTGGCTAGGACGCCAAGAAAATCAAAGTTCTTAATCCCAGATTCATGATCTCATGTATAATCTAATACAACATGTGGAATTCCATGATCCAGCATGGTACACAAGTGGAGAACTGGTTTTCTTTTTTCCATCATGTTTATGGGATGTAACTTTGGTTTTGGGAGAGAGATGGACCACCACTCCACACCTAATCACTCTTAGACGTAACTTGTGAATTAACTCGAAATTATAAATCCGGGGATAAGAATATTGACTTTCTAGTGTCCAAGCTATACATCTGCGAGGAAAATCCTATCCAAAAGTCAAAACTTTGGCTGTTGCTGTTGGATCTAGAACGTCCTCATGTCTACAATTCCTAACGTGAGGTTTTGTTGTGTGTCTACAATTCCTAACGTGAGGTTTTGTTGTGTTTTGTCGTGCAATCAATTTTCTAGTGTGTACGTACATCTTATCATCTATTGTTTTTTCCATTAGTAGTAGCTATTTTATGAAAATGTCAAGTTTAATACATAAATATGTACCTACATATCTGTCTAGTACTAATTGAGACGTATGTTCGTTGACATTTTCCACTTCTGTTTCGTAACATATGTACTGTCGCATATTTTCTCCAAGTTTTGCTAGTCAGGTGTTATCAGATATTTGCACGTGCATTGCATTTTCACGTGTTCTAAACAGGTGGTGGATTTATCATACCTTTCTTTGTAAGTTTGTACACCTAATTTCTTATCTATTTTAGTTTTCACCATGTGTAGATTTGTAGGAAAAATAAAAAAAAAAATAAGACTAATTTTTAACCTCTGTGTGTTTTCCATGCCCTGCTACTGCTCATGTTGGATTAGGTGGTTGTAGGATTGGGGATTTCCTTCATTCTCTATCCCCGCTCTATACGCCTTGATGGGGATGTTTTTTTTGGGCCTCCCTCAATTAATAATTGAGACTCCTTCAAAGGAGAAATTTGGCACATCCAACAATGATTCAACTTCTCCTATCCAATAAACTCGGAGTATTCTCTTATTTCTTTTCCATCGAACCACTACAATCCTCGAGTCTGGATCCCTTACAAAACTAGTCTTTCAAGTAGGTAGGTAAAGGTAATACGAACCACTACAATCCTCGAGTCTGGATCCCTTACAAAACTAGTCTTTCAAGTAGGTAGGTAAAGGTAACGATTAATGATCATTGATCAATTCTTTGCCCTTCATGATTTGCTCTATAGAGTCTATAGATTTTCTTTATTGATAAAAGTTTCCTGTATTCTTGCACTCGTTCTTTTGTAAATCGTTCATGATTCATCAATTGGATATTGAATACTTGAGATTTACAATTCAAAACTGTGACATCTTGTTTGTTTCTGGTTTGATTTTCTCAACATTGACAGCTTGACGAGGTTCATCTCCATTTATTTTCTTTATTGGCATTACCTACTATTTATAATTACAATGTATTGAATTATGTAATTTTTACATGGTATTGCTTAATTTGTGCATGATTCCAAAGATTCAATCATTGCTCTGTGCTGGACACTTGTACAAGTTGTACATATTAAAGCTACGACATCTCATTAGTTTGTCTTTCATTACTTTGTTGTTTACATACATTCTTGTTTGCATGTATTTACATAGTTACATATGTTATTGTTTGTATCTTGTACTTGTACGTTATTGTTTGTTTTGTATTTTGTAGGAATCATGTGTCATGTGATAAATCAATAATTATTTGGTCATGTACAATGGCACGTACTTGTTTTCCTATTTGTACTGTCTTCTTATGAACGCTATGTGTACAATTACTACATATATGTACTGTCCTCTCATGAACGTCGTATGTAATTGGTAATTGATCGTAAACTCATCTATTCGTGACGCAGACTGTAACAGTGTTATTTTCCGCCGGAAACATAAACTATGTGTTTCAAGTTCTTCCAATAAGTGACTATACGGAAAATACTAATGTAGCCATCAGTTGAAGACAGGAGAGTTTATATTTTACAGTGATTGAAAACGCCTTTGTTTTTGAGGCGGAATATCCACAGCATACTGCAGGACGTTCAATTTGCCCAACATTTCGCGGAGACACTTTGGGTCGATCGCGAATTGGCCTATAGTGCCTGACTCTCAGGTGATAGTGACTCCCAGGCGGGATTCGAAACCGCGTCCTCCCGCTTATCAGACAACCGTCCTAATGTTGCTTCCAGTCCCGTACTGAGGTTTTGTTCACTTCATCATCTTCTTCTGTATTGTGGTCCTGAATCCTGAACTTTACGCGGTGTACTGCCAGTGGTTGCCAAATGGGGGTGTTGTGGCACCTTAGAGTACTTACTTTCTGTGTCTGTCAGATGGGCACGGTATGATAAGTACCTATATTATGGTGTTGGAATAGTGGGATACAGGAGCGGGAAAAGCGGGTTAAACCCAAGGGTTTAAAATTCAAACCCTTGGACGCCCAGAAACAATATCTGGACTCCACCTATGTCCTCTAGACTTGAGACCCTAGACTACCAAGAGAATATGCAAGACTTATTAGGGGGGAAAATAGACCACAAATGAGTTCCTGGAACACTAAAGATACAACTTGTCACTTGGTCTTGGAACTCTATACCTTGCCAGGGCGCCACCAAAAAGTTTGTTGCTGAAAAAGGGTTGCCTTTTTTCCCTGAGTAAGGCATGGAAAAGGAAAGGGTGGGGCAGGGGTAAGACACAAAAGGATTGAGAACCACTACTTAAAACATGTGCAATTCTGTGCAGTTGTAATAGGAAAAAGCCAGCCGTTCCGAGGACGAACCTTATCTGCTCAGGATAAAATCCGCGCCGGGCGGGAATCGAACCCGCGGCCTAGCTTTTACAAGGCAGACGCACTACTAACAAAGCTAACTAGGCTGGCTGCAAATTTGTTTCATCAACTATTTGGCTAAGTACAGGGCTGACTATTTTGCGTAGACTGTTAGGTCATTATTAGCATTCTGCATGTGCGTTCTACCTCAGGATACGCCATCTAATGAATACCAATGACACCCGGGCAAATCCTCATACTAATGCCGCGAGTCGCGAGTATTTAGGATAATAACTATTAATCAAGATAGAATTCAAAATAATAAATCCAATAGAATTGAAGATAATGGTTCCACCAGAATTTTAGATAAGGACTTTAACGTTTCGGAATTTTAATTCTACCGTTTTAACTTGTGTGGTGTGGTTGTGTGGTTTAAAATGACCTCCTGGATTAGTAAAATTCAAGGTCCTATCGTTGTAAGTCTTGATTACAATAAAAGACAGATGGCTCACTGACGTACGTCTCAAGTTGCATTGTGAATTTATAGTATCCACTGTACTTAGGTATGTTATGTATGTACCTACACAAATAATTAAATTAGTTAGGTACTTCCCAGAGTTGTAATTTTAATCATAGGAAATTGGAAACTATAATATAGGTATTAGATATGCATATTGCATATGAGTATCAGTAGATATAGTAAGTACCAAATAACTTGGGGCTTGATGAACAACTGTCCCTTGGTTGCAGCTGCACTGTTTTCCCCCGTTTCAGTGGACAGTTATCATTAATTTTATGTATATATAGGTATTAGATATGCATATTGCATATGAGTATCAGTAGATATACGAGTAGTAAGTACCAAATAACTTGGGGCTTGATGAACAACTGTCCCTTGGTTGCAGCACTGTTTTCCCCCCTTTCAGTGGACAGTTATGATTTGGTACCTACCTTGTATGCCATTAACCAGCGGAGTCACTGATAGAGTGAGTGAGGTTTCCAAAACACTTACTTACCTACTTTGAATACCTATACAGAAAGAAAACCATCTCATCTTTTAAGGTTCTCTATACTTACCTTGATGAACAACTGTTCCTTGGTTGCAGCACTGTTTTCCCCCCTTTCAGTGGACAGTTATCATTTGGTACCTACCGTGTATGCCATTAACCAGCGGAGTCACTGATAGAGTGAGGTTTCCAAAACACTTACTTACCTACTTTGAATACCTATACAGAAAGAAAACCATCTCATCTTTTAAGGTTCTCTATACTTACAGTTGTACCTACCTACCTACCTACCTATCTATACTTCATCATAAATTTATAACCCACTAGTCACAAATAAATCTCCTAAGTAATTTCAATTGTAAGTGAAATTTCCAACAACTTTTTATCCGAAAGCTAGTGTCTAATCAAATTTCCTAGGTGCCCAGGTATTTGTTAATGCTGTTTGTAAGATATCTAACATAATCATATTATTCTAAGATCTCTAACTAATCATGTGGTTATTGTTTGTTTAATCCAAGAAGAAAGAGATTAGAAAGTACATAATGCATGCACCATAACTACAATAGTATTAATCATAGTGATTTATTCTCAGCATATACTCTTGACTGGCATCTGGTTTTAAATCCATATTAGAGCAATTAAGTGATTAAATTGGTGATCGGCTGCAGACGAGATCGGTAAAAGTTGACAATTTGTACGGAATGGATAAGGAATATAAGGATCGCCTTGTATCATGTACAAATAGGGAAACTGAAGGTACATATTATATTCTCAGTGGTTGGTGGTCTTACATGAGAACCAGAAGGTCTGGTAGTGTCTTCTTTTTTCTTTGCAGAGACTAGACTCTTCGATAATAAGGAATATAAGAATCGCCTTGTATCATGTACAAATAGGGAAACTGAAGGTACATATTATATTCTCAGTGGTTGGTGGTCTTACATGAGAATCAGAAGGTCTGGTAGTGTCTTCTTTTTTCTTTGCAGAGACCAGACTCTTCGATGCAGAAAATAATTGTTCTTTCTAAACTCTTGACTTCTTTCCAGAAACTCACCAGTCTAAAACTGAACAACATTCTACACGCCACTTCCTTGCTTTTCAATCATTTCAAGCTCATCAAATCTTGCACTATAGTCCATTGTGTAGATTGTTACAAGTTCATTAATTGAGGTGAACACTTGAACACCTGTTGAATAAATCAAACCTGTGCCATCTTGTTTGCTGTGGGCAGTCTCTTCCATCGTTCTCTTGTTAATTCTAACATCTTTTTTGCTGTTGTAATTAAATATAATATAATCTATTCTATACTTTTTTCTGTTCTTTAGTTTTGATCTGCTGTGTGCCTGTTTCTCGGGGCATTCTCTTCCATGGTCTTGTTTGCTATACCATCATTTTGTTTAGGTTTCCCATCTTTTTTGCTGTTCTTTGTATGTTTGTATAACGATTAATGATCATTGATCAATTCTTTGCCCTTCATGATTTGCTCTATAGATTTTCTTTATTGATAAAAGTTTCCTGTATTCTTGCACTCTTTTGTAAATCGTTTTCATGATTCATCAATTGGATATTGAATACTTGAGATGTACAATTCAAAACTGTGACATCTTGTTTGTTTCTGGTTTCATTTCCCAACATTGACAGCTTGACGAGGTTCATCTCCATTTATTTTCTTCATAGGTATTACCTACTACTATTTACAGTGTATAAGTAATTGGTTACTAAGTATTCAATTGTGTAATTCTTACATGGTTTCAAGTTCAAGAATTGCACTGAGGTGCTGAACACTTGTATGACATCTTGTGTGTATTTTTTTCTCTCCTAATAGCTTTTTTTTATCATTATACGAGATAAATATTTCTTTAAGATCCCTATTTGTTTTCAAAGTCTGTTCCATGATTTGCAATTTACTCGTATTTCATTGCTTGATTCGTTCATAATTCCAAGTTCAATCATTGCTCTGTGCTGGACACTTGTTTACATGTCAAAGCTATGTACCTATAACATCCTATTTGTTTCTCTTGTATTACTTTGTTTACATACATTCTTATTTGTTCGTTTGTTTGTATCTTGTACTTGTACGTTGTTTGTTTGTTTTGTATCTTGTAGGAATCATGTGTCATGTGATAAATCAATAATTATTTGGTCATGTACAATGGCACGTACTTGTTTTCCTATTTGTACTGTGATGGGCCTAGCGTACCTTTCATTACCACACTGTTATCACTAGAGGGGACAGGTAGTTGGCCCGGTATAATGAACAACGCCTCTCGTGTCAAAATTCGCGCAATAATCTCATATTCGTACCTAAGCTCGCATGTTCAATAGCAGGTTGAGTGCTTTGAAGTATTGCCATGTTTTGCCACCTGGGCAGGGTATAGTTAAACGTGATCTATGCCAATGGACTAACTGATATCAGTAACGAAGGCTGAGCTTACAATTACAATACTTCATCAGATATGGTCCATCTGGTCTGCAGAACAGAGTCTTAAACGTCATCTATGCCAACGGACTAACTAATATCAGTAACGAAGGCTGAGCTTACAATTACAATACTTCATCAGATATGGTCCATCTGGTCTGCAGAACAGAGTCTTCCCTAGCCAGCCTAGTCTGTTAGCTTGGAGGGTAGCACGCCTGCCTTGTAAGCGCTAGGTCGCGGGTTCAATTCCTCCTAGGGCCGAATTTGTCCTTAACAGATAAGGTTCGTTCTCGGAACGGCTGGCTTTTTCCCATCCTGTCCTTCTTGTACCGTCCCGAACTTTATCCTAAACAGATAAGGCTTATTCTCCGAACGGCTGCCTTTCTCCTGTACCTATCCCGTCCTCCTTCTCTTAGCGTCCCGAAATCCAGGACGCAAGTTACAGTTCCCTCTATCGAATTCAGAGTATTTGAAAGGGACCTCGTTATGGCGTTGCATATGGAACAGGTTGGCACGCTTCCCAAATGATTTCCCTGCCTTGTAAGCACTAGGTCGAGGGTTCAATTCCTCTTAGGGCCGAATTTGTCCTTAACAGATAAGGTTCGTTCTCGGAACGGCTGGCTTTTTCCCATCCTGTCCTCGTTTTACCGTCCCGAACTTTATCCTAAACAGATAAGGCTTATTCTCCGAACGACTGCCTTTCTCCTAAACCTATCTTAGCGTCCCGAAATCCAAGAGAAATCCAGGACGCAAGTTACAGTTCCCTGTTCCCTCTATCGAATTCAGAGTATTTGAAAGGGACCTCGTTATGGCGTTGCATATGGAACAGGTTGGCACGCTTCCCAAATAATTTCCACTGGATTTCCATCTGCATACTCGTAATACTCGTTCATATTAGATTAGGACAAGCCATTAGTTGAAGTTAATGTGTCTATTTTGAACTAGAACTTAGTATACCATACATTCTTATTTGTTCGTTTGTTTGTATCTTGTACTTGTACGTTGTTTGTTTGTTTGTTTGTTTGTTTTCTATCTTGTAGGAATCATGTGTCATGTGATAAATCAATAATTATTTGGTCATGTACAATGGCACGTACTTGTTTTCCTATTTGTACTGTCTTGTTATGAACGCTATGTGTACAATGTAGGTATATATTTGTACTGTCCTCTCATGAACGTCGTAGGTAATTGATCGTAAACTCATCTATTCGTGACGCAGACTGTAACAGTGTTATTTTCCGCCGGAAACATAAACTATATGTGTTTCAAGTTCTTCCAATAAGTGACTATATGGAAAATACTAATGTAACCATCAGTTGAAGACAGGAGAGTTTATATTTTACAGTGATTGAAAACGCATTTGTTTTTGAGGCGGAATATCCACAGCATACTGCAGGATGTTCAATTTGCCCAACATTTCGCGGAGACACTTTGGGTCGATCGCGAAAATGCTTCGGTCGGATGTAAATCTCATCATTACCCAAGTAACAACCTAGGTATATTGATGTAAAAAATATTCGTCTCTTTTTCGAATATGTCGAAATATTCGACTCACTCTACACTCTATCCGCTCTATTTGCCGAACCACCAATGATGTGTTTTGGACGAAAATTGTATCAGAAATAGATTACTATGGACCTATTTACATAATACCTTCATAGTGTAGTGTAGACTGTGTAGGTAAAGGTAATGCTAAAAATGAAAAATCGTAAACATAGTTTGCGAAAGTAAATATTATTATTATTTACTCTTTATTGTTTATAATTACATGTACACAAAATACACAGAAATTACAATCAAGGGGCGAAATTATTGCCTAAGGCAATCTCTACCATTCAACCCTAAAACAAACAATGTGCCACATAGTTACAGTTACAATATACAATAACAAGGTTAAGTTTTAGAGGTCGTTACAAAAAAAAAAAAAAAAGAGGAGGAGGAAGAAGAAGAAATAGGAAGAAGAAGAGGAAGAAGAAGAAGAGGAAGAAGAAGAGGAAGAAGAAGAGGAAGAAGAAGAGGAAGAAGAAGAGGAAGAAGAAGAGGAAGAAGAAGAGGAAGAAGAAGAGGAAGAAGAAGAGGAAGAAGAAGAGGAAGAAGAAGAGGAAGAAGAAGAGGAAGAAGAAGAGGAAGAAGAAGAGGAAGAAGAAGAGGAAGAAGAAGAGGAAGAAGAAGAGGAAGAAGAAGAGGAAGAAGAAGAGGAAGAAGAAGAGGGTATGCTCATTGCACTTGCACATGTAAATCATGCTACAATGAGGCTTTTACGTTACAATGGTGCTTTCATGATGCAATTTTGTTATATTGTTACAAAGTTACAATGCTGATTCAATGTTACTGAACGAACTACTAGTACAATGCTACAATGAATGGTAACATGATTGTACGACTCGTTCATTACGACTCGTACAATGCACGATTGATTGGAAAATACTCGTAGTCACCTTACTCCCTATACACTATAGGTAAAGTGTATAGTGAGTGATTGTAAACCAATTATAATGGAAGCAGTCTACTTCACTACATTGAGGATTAAGTGCGTTATGATGTTCCTCTGATTTGATCCAGAATCAGAACTAGGGGTTCTTAACTTGTGAATCAAAACTTGATGCGGTGAATAGATTATGTCAGATCACGTCTTAAAAACATTAAAATAAAGGTGTTGTCCGAAATTCCGAACTTATCATTTGATACCTAAAGGTGTGTCCAAACATAGTCCACCGGCCGTCAATCGACATCGATTCACAATAAATTTACATTGATCGACGGCCGTCGACTATGTGTGGACTGTTGGACACACCTTAATATTTCAGATAAACTGATTCGTGATGGGTGTTCTTCACAGTTAATTTTTTCCCTCAATTTTCTACTCTTACTCATATTTTCATAGCCTTTTATGAGCTGTCTAGATGTCTAGAACATGGGTCGAAGTTTTGATCACACTATTCCTCTTAAGCCAAATGAAATTCTCACGTGCTGGCTAACAGTTAACCGTGTCTTTGTTTTCTGCCTTACTATTTCTTCTGTTAATTTCCACACACCCTGACCAAGCCGACTGTGCATAACTTTGGATACCCCTATTGAAACAAGGCATCATGTTTTGTGTTCAGGTACCCTGTAGCTATCTGTGATGTATGATGTATCCTTGAGACGGGCAGATGAGGTCTTTGCTTCTTTCAGTATAGTAGCTATGTGCTATGTAGTATTTCTGGTTCAATGTTCTTCTGCCTGGCCATCCTATATGACTAGTGATACTTGGGATGGAGGATTGTTACCAATCCACGATAGAGAGAGGGACGCCTACACCGTCTCTTCTGGAACGACAACATTATTTTTGCATACTCTTCCAGAGGATTTCCTTGGTGGTTCTACGTGAAAATAGTACCTGTATATTAGACCTAGACATGATCTTTTCTTTTGAAAGAAAGGGATTTGAAATTCATGTCAAAACCTCCTGAATTTCACCAATGACACAAAATGTTCGTACGTACATTACAAATACAACGTACCGTACCGTCGCGCCAGTCAAATTAGTTGTATCACCAAGTTCCACAAAAGATAAGATTACCTTATGATCTTATGACTGTATAGTGTACGAGTATTACTCTGTGACTCATGGTCATGGACCCAAAAGTCGTACGACTTACTACTAGATGACGCTCCGAGTCGCTTTCATATTTGAAGAAATAGTGGCGCTCTGATAATAATGAGTGATAATAAGTATTAATAAGTGATTATTTGTCATGACTCATGCAAAATATTTTCCTTTGTGTTGAATTTTAGGAAAACATTTGCATAAAACTGTTTGTCTTTCCATTCTGTTATTTCTGTTTATTCTTGCACTTCCTCTGCCATTTGAGCACCGTTTCCTGTCTGTCTGTCCTGGCCACTTTTGCGGATATATTCCTTATGTACGTACCTATACAATTTCTGTGTGTTTGTTTTGACCACTTCTACCCTCCCTTCTGGGGATATAATTCCCATGTCTACAACTCTACAATGGTGTTGTTGTAGCAAATGTGCTAATGCGGCAAAAGCTTCACTCGTCATGGGCCTACCGTACCTTTCATTACCACACTGTTATCACTAGAGGGGACGGGACAGGTAGTTGGCCCGGTATAATGAACAACGCCTCTCGTGTCAAAATTCGCGCAATAATCTCATATTCGTACTTAAGATCGCATGTTCAATAGCAGGTTGAGTGTTTTGAAGTATTGCCATGTTTTGCCACCTGGGCAAGGTATAGTTAAAAAACGTGATCTATGCCAACGGACTAACTGATATCAGTAACGAAGGCTGAGCTTACAATTACAATACTTCATCAGATATGGTCCATCTGGTCTGCAGAACAGAGTCTTCCAGCATGTGATTTCTAACATGTCAACAATTCTAGCGAATAAATTCACGTTTGCACTTATTTGCATGTGAAAAGCAACCATTCAACTGTTCAAAGTCCTTTTTTTTGCATGTGAAAAGCAGCCCTTCAACTGTTGACATTTAAGGCCCTATCAGCCTTTTATGCTTGGCCTTTTCGCTGGGATTTCGAGATACCAATCACGCATAGCTTAGCTTTACAGACAAAAAGCCCAGCTAGAGAAGCCTTTGCTTAACTTCTGTGCTCCGTTGAGGACTGTTGTACTCAAGTTGCTTTTGTCGCTGGCTGTTTACCTTGGATTGAAAATGAGATCCGATTTTTTTTCCAGTTTACAGCCAGCCTAGTTGGCTTGGAGGGTAGTCTGTCTTGTAACCGCTAAGTCGCGGGTTCGATTCCCACTTAGAGTGGATTTTATCCTAAACAGATCAGGTTCATTCTCTAGGGCTGGATTTTATCGTGGGAGGGAACGAGGGAATTCGAAACGACTGGATTTTATCATATCCTGTAGCCAGCCTAGTTAACTTGGAGGGTAGCACGCCTGCCTTGTAAGCACTAGGTCGAGGGTTCAATTCCTCCTAGGGCCGAATTTGTCCTAAGGTTGGCTTTTTCCCATCCTGTCCTCCTTCTTTTACCGTCCCGAACTTTATCCTAAACAGATAAGGCTTATTCTCCGAACGGCTGCCTTTCTCCTAAACCTATCTTAGCGTCCCGAAATCCAAGAGAAATCCAGGACGCAAGTTACAGTTCCCTCTATCGAATTCAGAGCATTTGAAAGGGACCTCGTTATGGCGTTGCATATGGAACAGGTTGGCACGCTTCCCAAATGATTTCCACTGGGTTTCCATCTGCATACTCGTAATACTCGTTCACAATGTACGAGTGATTGGAAAATACTCGTAGTCACCTTACTCCCTATACACTATAGGTAAAGTGTATAGTGAGTGATTGTAAAACAATTATAATGGAAGTAGTCTACTTCACTACATTGAGGATTAAGTGCGTTATGATGTTACTCTGATTTGATCCAGAATCAGAACCAGGGGTTCTTAACTTGTGAATCATAAGTTGATGCGGTGAATAGATTATGTCAGATCACGTCTTAAAAACATTAAAATAAAGGTGTTGTCCGAAATTCCGAACTTATCATTTGATATCTGATGCTTGTTCTCAAAACCCATAATGTTGGTCTACCTGAGGGCTTTTTTGTCGGGTTTTTGCATGACATACTTGTAACTGTCCTGTTAAGGTTTGATAGAGGGAACTGATGTGAGGTACCTATTATCCTCCCGAAATCGATGAGAAGAAGACAGGATAGGAAGAATCCAGCCGTTCCGAGAGCGAACCTTCTGTGTAGCTCGGTTTAAAGTTGATTTGGCCACATAATTGTACTTAACTTTTTTTTTTAAGAGGTTTGACAGAGGGAACTGTAACTGCTATGGTCTTATCGTCCCGAAATCGAAGAGAGAAGGAAGACAGGATAGGAGAAAGCCAGCCGTTCCGAGAACGAACATTATTCCATCAGGATAAAATCCGCCCCGGGCGGGAATCGAACCCGCGGCCTAGCGCTTACAAGGCAGACGCACTAGATAAAATCCGCCCCGGGCGGGAATCGAACCCGCGGCCTAGCGCTTACAAGGCAGATATACTTAACTTTTGTTATGGGAATAGTATCCCTACTTTATGGGTGTTCCTTATCTTCATTAAGTCTGAATAAAAGATTAGACACCATGTAGGTAGGTACTTATACTCTCTTTACCCAATCAAGCCATGACGTAGTGCTCTCTGGCATTCACTTCCACCTATTAAGTGTATCTTTTCCAACAACAAATCAATTAAGCTATATTTGCGGCCAATATTTTACGGTCCACACTATATCCACTAGAACTTACAAGTCAGGGCCGTATTTCGTTCAAACTGTGTAATTTGTTTTCCTGTTTGGCATATTCTCTTATTTTCCTGTTGATGTTGAAAAATATAAATGCAAATCCCATTACAATTACAAAATTTGCATAACGCTGTCGTTTGGATACTGCGATCTAATGTAGCTTGGAATATGTACAAACTCTTAACAGAGATATTGATTCTGGACGTCCAACGTGTTTTAAACGTTTAAACCCAAAATCCTTCCAACACCGTGATGTGTACGTATGCCATGACTATCGCTCGAACATAACCAAAAGTACCTACTTGTAAGTAGGTTTTGAACAAAATGCTCAGAATATTTGTCTGCTAAACTTTTGGCCAAAGTCAATACAAATGAATAAAATTTTCTACCACACTTCAATGTCTCTTTTCCCTCCACCATCGGATAGCACATTATTCATTGATTATGGTTCACACCTATACCTACAATAATTAGCTGAGGTATAAATAAATAAGATGGGCGCCAACAAACTTCCAAATATGAATCACCCTTGCTTCCTCACCACAAAAACATCATCAAAATCCATGTAAATATTTACATCTTGTCATTACCATCTCAGGATGCAGTTTGTGGCTAATAGTACAGTAAACATCATCTCCATCATTATCTCATGTTTTCTTATCTTAATGATTCACAAGGCAATTTAAATCTGTAGATTATTTCTCGACCTTGTTGCCGTTTAAATGGGTATCAATTTGATTATGATTTATTTATTTTTAATATTTCTGCTATAGTAAGGAAAGTAATGTAATCCTCTGAATTTGAATCGCCCATCTAGGTACTATTATTTTCTTTGCTGATACTTGAGAAACATTTTGCATTTACACCTCCGTGATTGTACATTTTGAATATGTGATGTACATTGTGCTTTTGTTAACGAAAAGGTCCACCTGATGACGATCCAATGATCGAAATGCGCATCGTGTAATTGTAAGTAACAAACATGGTATCTTAAGGCTAAATAATTGAGAAATCACATTGAACGAGATCTCATGTTACAGTCGCACAAGTTACCTCTGAGAATACTTGGAGAATGTTCGGGCAAAGTCTCCTAGTATGCTCAGAGGTCAGAGGTAACATCTGTCTCTTTTATGATCCACTGTCTCCTCCCAATTTTCTGGAGGAGGGAAATATTGTGTTTGTGTATTGGAGGAAGGGGGAGAGAGATGGACCACCACTCCACACCTAATCACTCTTAGACATAACTTGTGAATTAACACGAAATCCGGGGACAAGAATATTGGCTTTCTAGTGTCCAAGCTACACATCTGCGAGGAAAATCCTATCCAAAAGTCAAAACTTTGGCTGTTGCTGTTGGATCTAGAACGTCCTCATGTCTACAATTCCTAACGTGAGGTTTTGTTGTGTTTTGTCATGCAATCAATTTTCTAGTGTGTACGTACATCTTGTCATCTATTATTTCCATTAGTAGTAGCTATTTTATGAAAATGTCAAGTTTAATACATAAATATGTACCTACATATCTGTCTAGTACTAATTGAGACATGTGTTCGTTGACATTTTCCACTTCTGTTTCGTTACATATGTATTGTCGCATAGTTTTGCTAGTCAGGTGTTATCAGATATTTGCACGTGCATTACATTTTCACGTGTTCTAAACAGGTGGTGGATTTATCATACCTTTCTTTGTTATAAGTTTGTACACCTAATTTCTTATCTATTAGTTTTTACCATGTGTAGATTTTGTAGGAAAAATAAAAAAAATAAGACTAATATTTAATATCGGTGTGTTTTCCGTGCCCTGCTACTGCTCATGTTGGATTAAGTGGTTGTAGGATTGGGGATTTCCTTCATTCTCTATCCCCGCTCTATACGCCTTGATGGGGAATTTTTTTGGGCCTCCCTCAATTGAAACTCCTTCATAGGAGAAATTTGGCACATCCACCAATGATTCAACTTCTCCTATCCAGTAAACTCGGAGTATCCTCTTATTTCTTTTCCATCGAACCGCTACAATCCCAGAGTCTGGATCCCTTACCCTTACAAAACTAGTCTTTCAAGTAGGTAGGTAAAGGTAATATTAGTCAAGTCCTTGTCCTTTTGGTTGAACCAACATTAACCGTAGATCCTTTTCCACCATTGTCTCTCTTTACGCCTATTCTCAACCGGTATTGCACAGACAAAAGATCTGTTTCACGTATGTATTTCTATTCTCAAGTTCTCAGTATTTCTATTCTATTTCATCAGAGTTCACGCATAGCTTTTTCCTCGCCAGCATCAGAATTTGAAATGAACTTGAACTTTTAATACCTTCCTGCCTTCCTGCGTCCTTCTCCTGGATACTTTACCTCCCCTGGCTCCCTTGCCTTTACTCTCTCCTCTTACCTTCAGGTCCCTTAGCTATTCCAATGTGCTTTCCTTTACCTTCTATGTACTTTTCATCCCGTTACCCTCTCCTATTTCAAGGTACTTTACCTCCCCTGGTTCCCTCCACCCTTTTTCAAGGTGCTATGTGCAAGAATGTTTTAATACCGCCAGGCATTTTCAATCGATAGAAGGGCCCCGTTGTACTCTTTGGAGCTAAGAGAAGTAAAATGCACTCTTTGGAGCTTTAGACAAGTCCTCATGGTGGTGGACTGTGGTTCTGGAGAAGCTAAATATGCCTGCCAGAACATGTGTGGCAGGAAAAGCTTCAGACTTAGGTCTTACCGTCTCGTCTGAGAGAACGAGATCTCGATGAGATTTTCGGCTGGGTCTGTCAAACGCAGACAGTCTGAAGGTGAGTGGCCGTCATAATGGCTAGAGGCCATCACCTGGGTGGATGTTTAGCGTTTGCCATCACTTTTTCGGCTAAGTTTGAAGCCGCTGCAAATAATTGTAAGTAAATTCCTATAGCTTTCTGATAACTGAAGTGGAAGGTTCTCTTGAAGGGGCTTTTACACCCAACCACTAATCTTTTCTTTCACTGTGACTCCTTTGTATGTCACTAGGGAATTCTTGCTTCCCCTAGCGCCCTTACCCCTCTCTCCCCTTACCTTCAGGTCCCTTAGGTATTTCAATGTGCTTTCCTTTACCTTCTATGTACTTTTCACCCCATTACCCTCTCCTCTTTCAAGGTACTTTACCTCCCCTGGTTCCCTCCACCCTTTTTCAAGGTGCTATGTGCAAGAATGTTTTAATACTGCCAGGCATTTGCAATCGATAGAAGGGCCCCATTTCAGAGAAGTAAAATGCACTCTTTGGAGCTTTAGACAAGTCCTCATGGTGGTGGACTGTGGTTCTGGAGAAGCTAAATATGCCTGCCAGAACATGTGTGGCAGGAAAAGCTTCAGACTTTGGTCTTACCGTCTCGTCTGAGAGAACGAGATCTCGATGAGATTTTCGGCTGGGTCTGTCAGACGCAGACAGTCTGAAGGTGAGTGGCCGTCATAATGGCTAGAGGCCATCACCTGGGTGGATGTTTAGCGTTTGCCATCACTTTTTTCGGCTAAGTTTGAAGCCGCTGCAAATAATTGTAAGTAAATTCCTATAGCTTTCTGATAACTGAAGGGGAAGGTTCTCTTGAAGGGGCTTTTACACCCAACCACTAATCTTTTCTTTCACTGTGACTCCTTTGTATGTCACTAGGGAATTCTTGCAGTTTGTCATAAATTTAAAGGCACGTGTTCTTTCTCCCTCCCTTCTCTCTCCTTCCTATAGAACTAGCTCATCCTTGTGACCTACTTTTAGTTCTTGTAAAGCTATGTACCTACATATTACATAACTACACATACATAGATATAATTATGTTTTAAAGTTTATCTATGCTAGGAACGAGTGTGAATGTTTGCGTAACAAACATCATTTTGTTAGGTACGAGTTGTTTTTTCAGAGCTTATGTATGAGGAACAGTCCTTTTGTCCTGGTTATAGGGACATAGTTTGTACAAGACTATTTCCCTACATTTTTCCTACAGAAGACAATTCCTCGCGAGTTTTTCCTTTGCTAGCCTAGTTAACTAGGAGAGTAGCGCGTCTGCCTTGTAAGCGCTAGGTCACGAGTTCTTAGCAGTTACAACTCCCTCTATCCAACCTTTTGGGGAAAAAAATTGTCCGCTTGAGTTCAAATCGTTTGTCCATGTAAGTAGGAAAATTTCCCTTCATCTGGCAACACTGATTCCCAACATTCCCGGGCGGTTTAATACAACATTTTCTCGTTTATAAAGGTTTAGCAAAGTGGAAGAGCAAACTGATGAAGCATGACAACGGTTTAATACAACATTTTCTCGTTTATAAAGGTTTAGCAAAGTGGAAGAGCAAACTGATGAAAGCATGACAAATTTAGAAAGGTAAGAACAAATTCTGATTTATAGAGGTACCTAATTTTAAAGTTAAAAAACGCGTCCCGAATTTTTTCTGGGACATTAGAGAAAATTCTGTTAGAGGTAGCTAATTTTAAAGTTCAAAAACGCGTCCCGAATTTTTTCTGGGACAAAAACGGAAATTCGGGACAAAACGCCCCAAAAT
>NW_007379988.1:27786-33810 GCF_000475195.1 Diaphorina citri
TGGCGGAAAGGCAGGCGCAGTACCTTCCAAGCTAGACTAGGCTGGTATTTACAACTTTGCACTATCGTTTGCTGATCTGTTGGCAATTTCGCCTTCTGCAGTGTTTATAATTCTACATCCAATGTTCTCTGTCCGCCAACGTTTCTGCTTTCTGCCCTCCATATTCCATGTCAATGCAAGGTTGTCCCAAATGGCCCATATTTTAAAAATTTCAATGCATCGTAAATCTTAGCTGTCAATTCAAACAAATCCTTAGTTGTATCAATTGTATATTATAATTGTGTCAGCAACTGTATGACAACCACTCGCACTTCGTGCTCGGGAGGGGGGCTTCGCCCCCCTCCACCCCCCGGGGGCTTCGCGTCCGGGGGTCTCCTAATAGCTATAATCCTATCTAGTTTTCTTCAAGGACACTCCGGTACGACTACGAAGATTTGTGTCTCAGTCTAGTCTCCTTTATTCCTGGCTCCACTAACTATCTTATTGGTGATTTCGCCACCTTTGTCTACTACGTGGATTAATGAGTATCTGTGGTACTTGGGGATTAATTAGTTCAGATCTACCGACCTCAGTGGTGTAGATGTAAGCTCTGTGCAAGGCCCTATTAGTAGGTACACAAACAGTGATGAATTCGGATTGAAAATGGACTAGATTACTAGGCATAACACCGGGAGTCTCCTAATAGTTCTATAATCCTATCTAGTTTTCTTCAAGGACACTCCAGTACGACTATGAAGATTTGTGTCTCAGTCTAGTCTCCTTTATTCCTGGCTCCACTAACTATCTTATTGGGTGATTTCGCCACCTTTGTCTACTACGTGAATTAATGAGTATCTGTGGTGGTTATTGAGTATTTGTGATACTTGGGGATTAATTAGTTCAAATCTACCGACCTCAGTGGTGTATATGTAAGCTCTGTGTAATTCGGGTCTGATCTGGGTCCAAAAAAAGTGAACCATTCAAAAATACGTCAAAGACTTTAAAACAAGCAGTCTTTACTAAGGTACACATTATACAATCCAAATTGGACCATTCTCTAAGGTGCAATCGTTCTATTTGTTTTATGCTAATCAAGCCCTTATCACTCTCTTATCAGTAAGTCTCTTATCACTCAAGGTCACTCACGTGAAACCCTCAGCTGTTATGAAGAAAAAAACTAGTCAATTTAAATTAACATATCTTGTATAATCTAGTGATTTTAATGTCGCCGGTTATGTTTGTATTGATGGATTTCCAATAATTATGTATTGAGGTTGAGTGACTTGTTAAGAGTTTTTTTTTTTAATTAATCAAATCTTTTTTACTTTCCTTATCCTATAGGAAGGAAAGTAATGTAATCGGGTCAAAATTTCGATGGTCAGTTTTTAGTGCCAAAACACGTTTTGAGGTCCCTAGAGCCTAAATCCGAAGTTTCAGCCATTGGTCCGTGTGTGTGTCTGTCTGTCTGTGTGTCTGTCTGTCTGTCTGTCTGTCTGTCTGTAAACAAAAGAGATCGGTGCAACGGTTGGCGGCATTTTACCGCTTTTTGGCGGTTTTCGGTGTAATTTAACAATATATCGGGAACGGTATGAGGCTTGACGTTCGAGTGTGTATAAAGTATTAGTGCAGTGTGTGTATAAGTATAAATCTAAGTGTAAGTGTGTGTACTGTATAAGCCATAAAACTAACCAAGTATGTGCTTTTTGACGAGTAGATTTGCAGATTATCATTAGGTATTACCATTATAAATTCACTATTCCATATACAGGGTGGTCAAATAAATGCGTTCAGCACGAATGCTTTATCAAAAGTGCCATTCTTCTACATAATTATTAATTTTATGAATTGATTTTATTTGACTTGGACTCGAACCGCCAAACTCTAGATCCTAAATCTACCACACACCACACTACCATATAACTGAGGTTAAACCATCCAAGACTTCATTGTTTCTTTCAAGTTCAAGGGTTTCAAGCTTTCAAGACCTCGTTTAGACTGCACTAGTAAGGGAACTTTTCAGTCGTATAAGCCATAAAACTAACCAAGTAAGTGCTTTTTGACGAGTAGATTTCTAGATTATCATTAGGTATTACCATTATAAATTCACTATTCCATATATAGGGTGTTCAAAAAAATGTGTTAAGCACGAATGCTTTATCAAAAGTGCCATTCTTCTACATATTAATTTTATGAATTAATTTTATTTGACTTGGACTCGAACCGCCAAACTCTAGATCCTAAGTCCACCACACACCACACTACCATATAACTGAGAACTGAGGTTAAACCATCCAAGACTTCATTGTTTCTTTCAAGTTCAAGGGTTTCAAGCTTTCAAGACTTCGTTTTGACTGCTCTAGTAAGGGAACTTTTCAGTCTCATTCTGCCTGGAGAAACAAGCTTTATTCTGGTTTTCAGTTTTCAGTCTCATTTTCTACTCTATTAACATCGACTATCTATGTGTGGGCACAGATTTAATGTGTACATAGTAGAACTTATGACTTGAATTTTTTTAAACACATTTTTTTAAACACTTGAATTTTTTTAAATGACCCAATACTTCATTCTCCAAGTTGAACCATCCAACTTGGAGGTTAGTTGACGAGCAGAAATCGCATCGAACCCGGGACCTTCTGCATAGATAGCAAGCTCACCTCTGGTCTGACCGCCAAACGTTTTGTCACAAAAACATAAGTTCCATGTTTCGCTATGTCCCACTCTGACTGTGAACAGAGACATGTTTTTCTGTGGTGCAGACAGTCTCATTCTGCCTGGAGAAACAAGCTTTATTCTGGTTTTCAGTTTTCAGTCTCATTTTCTACTCTATTCTATTTTCTCCTCGTGGAAACGCACCTAGTGGTCTGCCATCCTATAAATTAACATACAACGCATTTTGGTTTTCAGTTTTCAGTCTCATTCTGCCTGGAGAGACAAGCTTTATTCTGGTTTTCAGTCTCATTTTCTACTCTATTCTATTTTCTCCTCGTGGAAACGCACCTAGTGGTCTGCCATCCTATAAATTAACATACAACGCACCTTTATTGACGGAATAGTAGAGAGGTGTGACCAGAGTGCTATCAAGGTTTAGGAGGCCCGGGCGAGATATTTTTAGGACTAGGAATTGAGATAACACCTTGATAACATACATGTTATTACTAGGAGATAACATAGTGGATTTTAATAACTAGATGGGAATTAGATCTAACAAACATTGTGGATGTTATCAACAAGATAGGAATTAGACGTAGAAATCTAACAATGCACCGGGACTAGGAATTGAGATAACACCTTGGTAACATACATGTTATTACTAGGAGATCACATAGTGGATATTAATAACTAGATGGGAATTAGATCTAACAAACATTGTGGATGTTATCAACAAGATAGGAATTAGACGTAGAAATCTAACAATGCACCGCGTTGGAGTGTAGTAATAAGACAGACGTTTCTGGTAATCCAGTAATGGATTGGAAATTTCAAGAGACATTTTTAGTTAGACAGGCATTGTTAATATTATTACAGTTGGCATAGCCCGGTAGGTTACGAAGGTTGGTATCATATCATCTGAGATTGAACAACGTACCGAAAGCGAAGAGAGAAGGGCAAGATAGTAGAAAGCCAGCTGTTTTTGGTAATCCAGTAATGGATTGGAAATTTCAAGAGACATTTTTTAGTTAGACAGGCATTGTTAATATTATTAGAGTTGGCATAGCCCGGTAGATTACGAAGGTTGGTATCATATCATCTGAGATTGAACAACGTACCGAAAGCGAAGAGAGAAGGGCAAGATAGTAGAAAGCCAGCTGTTTCGAGCAGGAACCTTGACTGTTTTGGATTCAGTTCGCCGCCGGCGAAAAGGCAGGCGCAGTACCTTCCAAGCTAGACTAGGCTGGTATTTACAACTTTGCACTATCGTTTGCTAATCTGTTGGCAATTTCGCCTTCTGCAGTGTTTATAATTCTACATCCAATGTTCTCTGTCCTCCAACGTTTCTGCTTTCTGCCCTCCATATTCCATGTCAATGCAAGGTTGTCCCAAATGGCCCATATTTTAAAAACTTCAATGCATCGTTAATCTTAGCTGCCAATTCAAACAAATCCTTAGTTGTATCAATTGTATATTATAATTATGTATGCAACAATATCATAAATGTGTCAGCAACTGTATGACTACCATTCGGCAACACCTTTATCAAAAGATCACCTGGTGACCATAAGATAACTTAGCAGTGAGCATAACTTTGCTCTGGGCTTTCAAGATAGCAGTCAGTCAGTCAGTTACACAAGGGGCTGTATATATTTAGGATTCGGCAACACCTTTATCAAAAGATCACCTGGTGACCATAAGATAACTTAGCAGTGAGCATAACTTTGCTCTGGGCTTTCAAGATAGCAACGAGTGTCCGTGATAAAGTAAGTCTAATTAATGCAAATAAAGTTTTCATTTAATGCCAGATGTAGACATGTAAGTAATAGTGCATGTGTCAGCAGAACTGTCCAAAGTAGGACTTACTTCACTCGCTCCATTTAGAATTTAAATTGTCACTTTTCCCATGGTACCACAGCAGACATAAATGTAAATGAAATTTACTCGAGGCATCTACAAATTTGATAGTTATAGCTTCAAATATACATGTACCACCTGTGCTATTTCCAACAATTGGTACTTTTCTGGTTTTGTGGATTCCAGTTAGCAATAGCAGTCACGAACCATCCGTGTCTTATGAACTCTCTGGACAGCCCCTTGGGCTTCGAACTGTTTTAATTGCAAACAAACACACAAAACAATTGGATAAAGCATCACCCTACCAGATCTAGGCATATTGTAAGTAATAGTGCATGTGTCAGCAGAACTGTCCAGAGTAAGACTTACTTCACTCGCTTCATTTAGAATTTAAATTGTCACTTTTTCCATGGTACCACAGCAGACATAAATGTAAATGAAATTTACTCGAGGCATCTACAAATTTGATAGCTTTCTAACAATTGGTACTTTTCTGGTTTTGTGGATTCCAGTTAGCAATAGCAGTCACAAACCATCCGTGTCTTATGAACTCTCTAGACAGCCCCTTGGGCTTCGAACTGTTTTAATTGCAAACAAACACACAAAACAATTGGATAAAGCATCACCCTACCAGATCTAGGCATAGGTTACAGGCTTGGCTCAATAGTAAATCCTCACCAGAACAATGATAACAAAGATATCTCCTGTTTTAAATCACAGGTGCTGCTGGGTCATAAATTGAACCTATTTCAAGATCAACCTATCCACATATTGCATGTATCTAAAACAGAAAGGTTGGTTACCATAGTCATCATGAATCGCTTTGACTGGACTACAAAGCCGTCAAATACGCCAAAAGCTACAAAATGGAGTAACAGTAAAGTTGCGATGAAAGTGGATTCTAGTTTGATTGGAATATACCTTGTTTGTCCTGCTGAGATAGGTCTAAAGGTGTGGTGGGCACAGATTTAATGTGTACATGTACATAGTAGAACTTATGACTTGAATTTTTTTAAACACCCCCAATTATGACCCAATACTTCAAGTTGAACCATCTAACTTGGAGGTTAGTTGACGAGCAGAAATCGCATCGAACCCGGGACCTTCTGCATAGCTAGCAAGCTCACCTCTGGTCTGGCCGTCAAACGTTTTGTCACAAAAACATAAGTTCCATGTTTCGCTATGTCCCACTCTGACTGTGAACAGAGACATGTTTTTCTGTGGTGCAGATATTGTCGAGAGATGTGTTTTCAATTACTCCGTTCATTGCACTCACAGTATCTATTGTCGCTTCCTATAAACATGTGCATCTTGTTTTGAATTTATCTATGCTGTCGGTGTCGTACTCTCAGAGTGTCATCTAAGTGACAGCAATGGAACTGCGGCCAAAATAAGACGTCGGAAAACGTGGTTTCAGAGCCAAGAAGAAACAACGAACTGGGCCAAAAAAGCGAAAGATCGTTCCTTTGACAGAGTGTTCCAACTGTTTGTTTTTTTTTTTTTTTTTTTTTTTTTTTTTGGGGGTTTTAACGGGGGACA
>NW_007379989.1:0-33545 GCF_000475195.1 Diaphorina citri
TTTTGGACACACCCACTAATTTTATAATCTCTCTCTCTCTCTCTCTCTCTCTCTCTCTCTCTCTCTCTCTCTCTTATAGGTAGTTAGAAAATCTAGTTCGTTCGTGCTTTTGGCACATCCACTAAAAATTGATCCCAGGAAGAATCAAGGAATCATAGGTGCCAGGGGTGTCTTGAACACATTGTAGGTGCTTTTACAATATACAATACTTAGGAAGTGAAAAGCACACTTATTAAGTTGATTTAACATAAATAAAGTGGGTAGATACTCATGTATCTGTACAAATGCACAAAAGCGAGCGGTGCATACCCATATAGACACGCACAAAGGTAAATAGTTGGTAAGTATTAAATACATACAACAGTCAGCTCCCATGGCGTAGTGGTCACTGCACTCGCCTTGCACGCGGGAGACCCGGGTTCGATTCCCGGCGTGGTCAAGAAATTTGTAGTACGTACAAAAGTAAATAGTAGGTAAGTATTAAATACATACAACGAGCCAAGTAAAAGTAGACATATCTTCAGGAATCCGCGATATGAATTCCATTTCTGCATTGCTTCCTTGACCTTTGCCACGACTTAACAGTAGGTTGTATGTATTAACAGTAGGTTCTGTGTACTAACAGTATAGATTCTGTGTATTTCTCTAATAAACTAATCATTATTACGTTTATAGATTGCACTAATGAAATTCTAAACACAGCGCCACTTTGCATTCCATGTTTCTTTTCTCTCCCTCTTGCTATTAATTTATGAAAATTATTATTCCTGCCTTTCTAATACCTTTCAACTCATATCTCGCTATGAAAGAAGAAGGAAGAAAAGGAAGGAGGAGGAGGAGGAGGAGGAGGAGGAGGAGGAGGAGGAGGAGGAGAAGAAGCAGCGACAAAGCGACAGTAACGGTGCTTCGTTTGTGCCGGCAAAAAAATATCATTTGTGCTAACCGTTTCCGAGATATTACTTATCGAAGTTCGGATTTTTGCGGAAACCTGTGTATTAGCCCCGCAATCTATGGTCTAATCAAGTAAAAACAAGTAGGCACCTTTCAATGGAAAATCGCTACCAAAAGAGGCTGACACAAATTAGCAGTGCGATCAGTGTTGATTATAGGGTTAGGTTAAACACAAAAATGAGTTTTCTTTTTCATTGTCGTGGTTTCTGAATCATTACCGTCTAATTTTAAGGGAGCAAAATGCATTATTTCTCGGAGGGATCGCGGGAACAACTTACCGTTAGCACCAGAACGGTGGATATGAGTAAAAATGGACAGGACTATAGGGAGAAGCGCCCATTTCAATATTTTAGCATACTGATTCCTATTGAATTAAAACTGTGATGACTAGGCAGTTGGAGAGGCAGAGTTCTGTACTCGGTAGATGTTGTTCGTGCACCAGTTCTGGAACAAAAGAAATGAAAATGGGGATTTATTGAAGAGAAAATCGGACAAAATCGGACTTTTTTTTAATTCCAACAAAGGTCGGCAGTGGACATAGTTTATTATAGCCGATGACCCTACTTACTATACCAAGGACCAAAAACAGTCAGACTTTTTTAGAAAAACTTATACCGTTTCAAAAACGATTCTGACCGTTTGTGAGTCAAATCTTCAAACCGAGGCTGAAGTTAATAGTTA
Organism: Diaphorina citri; assembly: GCF_000475195.1. Classification (NCBI taxonomy): domain Eukaryota; kingdom Metazoa; phylum Arthropoda; class Insecta; order Hemiptera; family Psyllidae; genus Diaphorina; species Diaphorina citri. Next base: position 1,633 of record NW_007379989.1, read on the forward strand.
AGGTATTAATAATTTTATTACTCCTAGGGTACACACCTAAATTTACATAATATTGCAGATGGTCACTAATTCTAAAAAAAAAAAAAAAAAAAAAAAAATTCCTCGAAAAAGACCAGGAAAAAAAATGGGCAATTCATGAGTTTCCACCCTTGGTGGTCGAGCTGACATGGACTGAGTGCAACCTTCTGAGGGTTAGAAAGTAATCATTCTTCTCGAAGTTAAAGATAAAAGATTAAAAGTTAATTATATGCCATCAACATGTAATAAGCTATTAAGTTCCGAATCTTTGGTCTCAATTTCTCAATATCAACCGATAGAGGTCAAAAAGGACCAGACGTCCTTTTAAGGACCAGATAGATGGGACAGTGAAGATGCTCTCTACAGGAGGGACATAGTGGAATCAGAACAAAAGAACAGGTACAGAGCTCAAGATCTGAGAATAATTCAACAAAAAAATCTAGATAGATGGCAAACTGCATCGCAATTAGGAATCACCATTAACCTCTGGAGTTTAGAGCTTTTGCTGAACATCTCTTCTAAACAAGTTATTATTTACATGAAGTGAAAAATTATGATGAACATCGAACAAGCAGCAGCTACTTATTATGTTTGAGAAGATGCAGTTCGTGATATCAAACCAAAGATCATAGCAATGAACTGTCTTGTCTATTCGATTGTGAAAGAGTAAACTTATATTACAGGATGCTCTGGGCAAGTTTCTTCTTACTCGTAGTTTGATTCCCCCCCAAGAGGTTTGATAGAGGGAACTGTAACCGCCAAGGTCTGGAAGCGAAGAGAGAAGGAATACCGGATAGGAGAAAGCCAGCCGTTCCGAGAACGAACCTTATCTGTCCAGGATAAAATCCGCCTCGGGCCGGAATCTAACCCGCGACCCAGCGCTTACAAGGTAGACGCGCTACCCTCCCTCCCTAAATAGGCTGACGAGGAGAATCTATGTTGTCGAGGCAGTGTGGACGTTTCAGTCGACATCGATCGCCAGCCGGTCGACTATGTGTGGACACACCTTTAGAGATAGGCACCTATCTTTTTAGTAAAAATAAACTCAAGTGCAGTTTTGCATTTGCTGAAACGTTTCTCTCTTCACCCTTTATAAAACACAGTTGTAGAAGACCTTAGACCTAGACAATTTACACACCAGGTTAGCGGTGATTATACCCAGTCATCAGAGCAGTAGTTGGCGTGATGACCCTACCATTTAATCCTCGCTTCGGTGGATTAAATGAAATGTTCGGTGGATTAAATGAAATGTTAAATAGGAGGATTCCATAAACGGTGGTATAAACATTACACACATTCTTTGATGGGTTAATTCTAGACCTTTTCTTATAGTTCTTCCTAAATACCTACCTACTTGTAGGTAATGATAGCTATTGTTGAACGTTTTTAAGGCCTTCTACAATCAAACTAGGAGTTCTAGAGGTTTATAGTATGTGTTCTCCGTGTATTTCTTATGGGGGGACTAAAAAACGTCAATATCTCGGGAACGGTTTGGAATTTCGGGATTTTCCGATTTTTGAGTTCTAGAGGTTTATAGTGAAGGACCTATTTATGGAGAGTGTGAAGCGAGAAATGGAACCCCAAAGCAACGGTCTTTTTGATCTTTAAATTTCAAAGATTTCAGTTGCCTAATTCACCTACAATAGTCTACATCATATACTGTACAGTCTACATCATAGTGAATCAGTGGATTCCCATCCGTAGGAATATTCTATCATTCAACCTTTTGAGGGTAGATGGGTTCTCCATTTTCCCAATCTTTTATGCAGGTAAATTTTCTTCCAAATGAAGTGAAAATTTGTCTAGGAACCTCAAAGTCACCAACTTGTGGATCGCCGGCGCCGGTACTGGACGAACAACAACACACAGAGAGAGAAGACTCCTATAGATACCCAACTCTGTGACACTTGCTCTGGAAATAGCACATCAGATAGCATTAGCACTAAGATATCTGAAGAATTGAATTGCAGATGGGACCACAGTGGACGAGTCAAAGTACGAGAAATCAAATCGTCCAAATGAGTACCTAACCATCAGACCATCAGGGTGCTTATTACTGATTTTCTACGTCAATGGAGACTACAAAGAGCCATAACTTACCGATATTTTACTTTCCGTGTCCCTGAGACAAGCTTGTAGCTTGTAGGAAAAGATGCACCAGATAGACATTCTTCTTCCCTGGAAAGAATTTACATTCTTAGTAACACATTAAAAAGCAGAAAAGGGAACATGGTTTATGCAGTTTTGAAACTGTTTATTTGTGCAATAGATGAGTAGCTATCAGCAGATGTCATCAGTCTAAGTAACGTATTATTAATTGCCATAGCGGTTTTATCAGATAGGTAGGTATTGCCATCAAACCTAGCTGTTAGCTTTGGCTGTATTGCTGTTAGTATCAGAGTTATAAGTAATTGCTCAATCCGTAAAGGACCGTAAGAGTCTTAGATAGAATCAGTTAGTAGTCACATGGTTTGGCTCTTGGCTGAATGATTATCTTTTGTTATGTATCAATAACTTGGGTAGATAGAATCGACAGTCCAAAGTGCATCAGCTGTAAGTAGTCCCGAAGTTCTGTGCCAATTCGAAAGGAATTTTAATTGTGTTGAACTGAAAATGAACGCTTGTCACAAATGCCTTTCCCGGCTTTCCCCGAAAAGAAATTAAGCTACCCGCCTCCTCGTTTTAACCTCCGTCAGCTTGAGTGGGACCGGGAAAAGCCAGCAACACGCGATTGCCCACAGATGGTCACCCGTCCGTACACCAACCATGCTAATAGACTGGCAAACTGCACGCAATTAGAATCACATTAACCTCTGAGTTAGAGCTCTTTTGCTGAACATCTCTTCTAAACAAGTTATTATTTACATGAAGTGAAAAATTATGATGAACATGGAACAAGCAGCAGCTATACTTATTATGTTTAAGAAGATGCAGTTCGTGATATCAAACCAAAGATCATAGCAATGAACTGTCTTGTCTATTCGATTGTGAAAGAGTAAACTTATATTACAGGATGCTCTGGGCAAGTATCTTCTTACTCGTAGTTTGATACAAGGTAGACGCGCTACCCTCCAAGCTAAATAGGCTGACGAGGAGAATCTATGTTGTCGAGACAGTGTGGACGTTTCAGTCGACATCGATCGACAGCCGATCGACTATGTGTGGACACACCTTTAGAGATAGGCACATCTTTTGGTAAAAATAAACTCGAGAGCAGTTTTTGCGTTTGCTGAAACGTTTCTCTATTCACCCTTTATAAAACACAGTTGTAAAAGACCTTAGACCTAGACAATTTACACACCAGTTAGCGGTGATTATACCCAGTCATCAGAGCAGTAGTTGGCGTGATGACCCTACCATTTAATCCTCGCTTCGGTGGATTAAATGAAATGTTAAATAGGAGGCTTCCATAAACGGTGGTATAAACATTACAGACATTCTTTGATGGGTTAATTCTAGACCTTTTCTTATAGTTCTTCCTAAATACCTACACCTACCTACTTGTAGGTAATAATAGCTATTGTTGAACTTTTTTAAGGCCTTCTACAATCAAACTAGGAGTTCTAGAGGTTTATAGTGAAGGACCTATTTCTGGAGAGTCTGAAGCGAGAAATGGAACCCCAAAGCAACGGTCCTTTTGATCTTTAAATTTCAAAGATTTCAGTTGCCTAATTCATCTACAATAGGCTACATCATATACTGTACAGTCTACATCATAGTGAATCAGTGATTCCCGTCCGTAGGAATATTCTATCATTCATCCTTTTGAGGGTAGATAGGTTCTCCATTTTCCCAATCTTTTATGCAGGTAAATTTTCTACCAAATGAAGTGAAAATTTGTCTAGGAACCTCAAAGTCACCAAACTTATGGATCGCCGGCGCCGGCACTGAACGAACAACAACACACAGAGAGAGAAGACTTTCAAACACCGTCAGCATTAATCAAACTCCTCAGACAAAACAAAACAAATCTCCATCAGATGACAAATCTTGCAATGAGAAGAAGAGTGACTGCCGTTGAGAATTTTATTACTTGTCCAAGGAGGTAAAAGATGAAAAGATGAGTCAAAACCTCTATGAAAAGATCAGCAGTAAAACATCTAGCCATCAACGCCACCAAGGTTGTGGAACAAAAACAAGAACATTTTTATCTCAGAGTGCTTTTCATTGTACAATATTACCAGATTGAATTAATTCATGTTACCGAGGTCTTGCTTTGTCTGCAGAGATAGTAAAGTGATGAGTCCAAGATAATAAAAATTCGAAAAGGTCTTTTCTTTCGTTTTATGTTTTCGCGATCTTCTTTGAAGGTCTCTTCTAGCTCCTGGCAATTTTCTTAACTAGGTATTAAGGTAGGTAAGTATAAGGAAAACACATTTTACTTTCCGTGTCCCTGAGACAGGCTTGTAGCTTGTAGGAAAAGATGTGCCAGATAGACATTCTTCTTCCCTGGAAAGAATTTACATTCTACACATTAAAAAGCAGAAAAGGGAACATGGTTTGTGCAGTTTTGAAACTCAGTTTATTTGTGCAATAGATGAGTAGCTATCAGCAGATGTCATCAGTCTAAGTAACGTATTATTAATTGCCATAGCGGTTTTATCAGATATTATGTTATGTTATGCTATATTATGTTATGTTATGTGAATCGTGTAGGGAATGGACTTGGTGTTATGTGTGCGTTTTGTAATGTTGTAATGTAAGTATGTGGACGCCACGAGACATTTTTTTTCTTGTGCAAACGCACGGACCTGTGTGTGGGTGGGTATTTTTTTTCCAAGAGGTTTAAAAGAGGGAAATGTAACTGATAGAGTCTTATTGTCCCGAAATTGAAGAGTGGCCTAGCGCTTACAAGGCAGACGCGCTACCAACCTAGCTCTGATGTATAGTATCAGAGTTAGTAATTGCTCAATCCGTAAAGGACCGTAGGAGTCTTAGATAGAATCAGTTAGTAGTCACATGGTTTGGCTCTTGGCTGAATGATTATCTTTTGTTATGTATCAATAACTTCGGTAGAGTTATGTTATGTTATATTATGTTATGTTATGTGAATCGTGTATGGAATGGACTTGGTGTTATGTGTGCGTTTTGTAATGTTGTAATGTAAGTATGTGGACGCCACGAGACATTTTTTCTTGTGCAAATGCACGGTCCTGTGTGTGGGTGTGTGTTTTTTTTTTCCAAGAAGTTTAATAGAGGGAAATGTAACTGATAGAGTCTTATTGTCCCGAAATTGAAGAGTGGCCTAGCGCTTACAAGGCAGACGCGCTACCAGCCTAGCTAACTAGGCTTGGCTGACATTTTTTCTCCCTTGTGAAAATGCACGGACCTGTGAACCTTGTGCTTATTATGTGTATTGAGTGTGGTTTCTATCTGGATGGGTGACGGTTTGAAACTTTGAACTCACCACGTACATTGGGGTGCTTCGGCACATCCACTAATTTTATAATTTCGTCCTTTCTCTCTCTCTCTCTCTCTCATCCTATCTTAGAGAACTTGGTATTTCTGACACATCCACTAATTTTATTATTATAGTAAAATTATGCTCTTTCTTTCTCTCTTCGCTTCTCTCTCGCTCTCTTTCTTCCTTGTAGTTAGAAAATCTAGTATGTAAATTCGTGCTTTTGGTACGTCCACTAAAACTGATCCCGGGGGAATCAAGGAATCATAGGTGATGCCAGTGGTGTCTTGAACACATTGTAGGTGCTTTTACAATATACAATACTTAGGAAGTGAAAAGCACATTAATTAAGTTGATTTAACATAAATATTAAAGTGGGTAGATACTCATGTATCTGTACAAATGCACAAAAGCGAGCGATAGTGTGCATACCCATATAGGTACGTACAAAGGTAAATAGTTGGTAAGTATTAAATACATACAACGAGCCAAGTAAAAGTAGGCATATCATCAGGAATCCGCGTTATGAATTCCATTTCTGCATTGCTTCCTTGACCTATGCCACGACTTAACAGTAGGTTGTATGTATTACCAGTAGGTTCTGTGTACTAACAGATAGAATCAGTTAGTAGTCATATGGTTTGGCTCTTGGCTGAATGATTATCTTTTGTTATGTATCAATAACTTGGGTAGATCGAATCGACAGTCCAAAGTGCATCAGTTCTAAGTAGTCCCAAAGTTCTGTACCAATTCGAAAGGAATTTTGATTGTGTTGAACTGAAAATGAACGCTTGTCACAAATGCCTTTCCCGGCTTTCCCCGAAAAGAAATCAAGCTACCCGCCTCCTCGTTTTAACCTCCGTCAGCCTGAGGAGTTTTATAACAGGTACCTAAGTTCTACCTCCCCCAGCTGGTTGATTAAGCTACAAATGTCGTGTCGGCGCTGCGTCGCGAAGTTTCGACATCTAAGTTTTCTATGTGCAATCAAAAAGACACCCGATGTCACTCCGACTTGGCTTAGGTGCCTAAATAATCTTCATCCTTCACACTTGACGCTTTATTTGGATTGGCAATCGGCATCCTCCATATTTACGAGTTGACCTCTTCACCTGCAAAGCACGGCAGAGTCATATATCGTACCAGAGCCATATATCGTACACATATGGCTTTAAAATTTTGCACACGTCTCGAACCAATAGTTTACAATGGTGTAACGCATTGGTATATGGCGCTATTAATTCAGCGAACATTGTTACACTATTGATAATAATGTTAGTACCCTTATACGTGGATAATTGAATATTGATGACTTTTTATGACAAGAAGATTAGAAGACAATGGTGTTCTATTAAAAGTTAACGCATTGGTATATGGCGCTATTAATTCAGCGAACATTGTTACACTATTGATAAAAATGTTAGTACCCTTATACGTGGATAATTGAATATTGATGACTTTTTATGACAAGAAGATTAGAAGACAATGGTGTTCTATTAAAAGTTCTTGCTGGAGGATAAGAACAAAGTTCAAATGGTGAACTTTGATGAACATCATCAGAAAGGGTGTATATTACCGGGAGCGATTCACACCGCCAAGTCAAAAGTAGGTTACATAATGGACTCAGAAAGGGTGAATATTACCGGGAGCGATTCACACCGCCAAGTCAAAATTGGGTTACTTAACAGACGATATTAGGATTGAACCTATGCTGATACTGTTTGAATTGTTTCCTACATTACATTGAAATGGGGGACTTTTCTAACGAAATTCCTGTGTGCGGAGTCCAGTATGTAGGACTATTGCACCATTAAGTCTTCACTATACATAGATATTATTATATACCTACAGTAATAGTTGTAGTATCTATACCAACAGTCCATACATCCTTGCCACAACGCACGAAAATGCCAGAGTAAATGTTTTAAGAAACCAGAACAATTTAGGATTCAGGATAGCTCTTCAAATGAACAATATTTGAAATATTTGGGTAGCGACTAGCCACAGTATCAGTATACGGTATACCTACTGCCAGTACCTTACTACCTACTCGCACGACGTACATACAAAATTCGAGTAAATATTTCGATCGTAAACTTTGATCTCTGTGGTCAGAAGACCGAAATTGAACATCTCACAAAAGTATCCCAACTCACCCAACTGTACACATATCTCACAGACAGAGTGACCAAACTGACCAAAAAACCCATTACCCGAATTTCCTAGACGAATAACACACTACTAGTACTGGTGTTACATGCCACTCACGCTCAAACTGTCAGACCGTCTGAACGTATGTGACGGAAAAAGCTACCGATTTCTAGTCTCTCAGACGGTCTGAAGACTGAGGCCGGAGGCTTTTTCCGCCTCTGCACGGACCTAGTTCTTTCAGATCATCGGAATATGTATCTGGAAATCGGTCTTCTAAAAACTTATTGCGAGGAAGGGCCCATTCTTGAAGTCCCCAGGGGCCGGCGAACGGCGAGGCTGTGTCCGCCCCTGCATAATCCACTTCTAATTCATTCGCTTTGGAAAAATGAAAGTCCGATCTTAAATCTTCGTCGGCAACCTTGAAAATTCCGCGAGTGTGATAAACGTTGACAATGTCCTGTAATTTACTCTGCAGACTTCACAGCAAAATCCGTGTTATTATGTTTATCTATAACTTCACAATCTGCATACTATTAGGTACCATGGTGAATGCTGTATGCCATTACTATTATTATGTTTACGTCAAGAAATTTTCTTGTAAAGGGTAGGTAGATACTAGAAACTAGATAGTAGACTACAGAAGAAGGCAGATCGGCTGAAGGAAGATACAAACCATTAATTTATTACTGGTGATATATGTATACTGTGATTACGGTATGATTGTAGGTAGGTACGTCGCTTGTAAATGAGTGAAGACTGAAGAACATCAAGGACTTGTAAAGTACTCGTATGCCCGGATTTCTTTTCTTCTGGGAGGCAGGGGATTATAATATTTTCTAGGAATCAGTACCATCAGCTTTTTCTAACCGCCGTATGTATGAAGTCTAAAGATGAACTTTAGTTTAACTTGAAATGAAAATCTTGCCAAATGACATGAAATTGGCAACATTGTTCGTCTTAAGTTAAACTAAAGTTTAACTTTGGCTTTCATACATACGACGGTAAGAGTCACAGAAGATTCTTTTCCGCGAAAATCTATCAAAAGGTTTTTACGAAGTAGAAGATCTGTAACAAGCCGGAAACTTGTACCGGCTTTTGTTAAACTTTCAAAGAATAAAGGCGGGAGAACCCCTAACCACACAGAGTGAGGTGTCAAGTTCACCAAACACTAAAATACTAAAAATACCTGCCAGACACCAGCAAAGGGTTAAAGGTCGTGGATTGGTTATGAGCTTTTTCTAAGAGTCACAGAAGATTCTTTTCCGCGAAAATCTATCAAAAGATTTTCACGAAGTAGAAGATCTGTAACAAGCCGGAAACTTGTACCGGCTTTTGTTAAACTTTCAAAGAATAAAAAAAAGGCGGGAGAACCCCTAACCGCACAGAGTGAGGTGTCAAGTTCACCAAACACTAAAATACTAAAAATACCTGCCAGACACCAGCAAAGGGTTAAAGGTCGTGGATTAGTCAGAATATCTAACCAAGATATCAACTACATAGATTAATAAAATTAACCCGATATGCCCCAGAGTTTCCATAGGGCAAGACGCACGACAAAGTAATATTAGTTTATATTAGTAAGGTTATTTTTTAGAATTACTCGTCGGTACTAAACGTTGTCTGGGACTATTTGGATTAACTTGCAATTTTTACATATCTAAAATATCCATGTAGGTACCTATATTTATGTATAGATACCACATACCTACAACTATTTAAACACACACGTCCGTGCATATAGAAATATCATTACATAAAGTGTTCGACTTTACGATGAAATCAAGCGCACGTTATTAAAACCCTATCGGTGTTCAAAATCGCGGTGGTCAGAATATCCAACCAAGATATCAACTACATAGATTAATAAAATTAACCCGATATGCCCCAGAGTTTCCATAGGGCAAGACGCAAGACAAAGTAATATTAGTTTATATTAGTAAGGTTATTTTTCAGAATTACTCGTAGGTACTAAAAGTTGTCTGGGACTATTTGGATTAACTTGCAATTTTTAAATATCTAAAATATCCATGTACCATTGTACATATATTTATGTATAGATACCACATACCTACAACTATTTAAACACACACGTCCGTGCATATAGAAATATCAATATCATTACATAAAGTGTTCGACTTTACGATGAAATCAAGCGCACGTTATTAAAACCCTATCGGTGTTCAAAATCGCGGTATAATAACACTTTAACACTTTAGTGTCCGTAATAACACTTAGCAGATTAGCACGTTCATTACCTAGCACCCCTTATGCATACGAAAACACAGGGCCAATAACAGGGGGGTTCCCTTGGTTCCATTTCTGATTTCTGAAAAGGGGCCGGAACCAGCAGTTTTTTCCTCACAAAATAAAATACGTAGCTAAAACTGTCTAACATTATAGGTACTGCCTAGCTAGGTGCCTAGCTAAAACTGCCTAGGTGTATTTTCCTTTCGGGAAAATTGAGCACTGACCACTTCTCCATTCGCTTTCCATTCAATCTTTCCATTGAAGCAGTGGTCTGTTTCCAGAAAGGAAAATCTCTTCATGTATTCTCGTCTCTGGTTGTAAGGCTAGATCTTAAGGCTACTCGTATTTTGCCATTTGAAAAAACGGGGAGGGCATCATTGACTGAGTTATCCCCAAGATCCAGCTAACTCGTAGACGGGCTTAACTACATACACAAAAAGCCCAACTAGGGACAAACAGTCCTAAAGGATGGGTTGAGCTTCTACGAATCTGCGTATATGGCTAGGTCTTAAGGCCATTTTGCCAAATCAAAACATAGGAAGGGCATCATTGTTGGAGTTATCCCCGAGGCCCAGCTAACGGGCTTAACTCCATACACAAAAAAAGCCCAATCCGAGGCTTAGGTGTAGGGGCAGCCCTGAAGGATGGGTTAAACCTCTACGAATCTACCCGTAGACGGCCCTGCGAATCTGTACACCTCAGTCCATTTCATTCCTGACCTGGGTGACCCGCGAGAACTTTAGATCAAGAGTGTGAAGCCCGTTTTCCTTGATTATTCACATGTATTGTTGGCAAGGGGACAACGCTGAGGAATGCTGGCCACATTCCCTCCCCAGTCGGAGATTTATGACTTCAGATGGCGGACAAGGTAACACACTCATCTCTTCATTATTCAAGTGGGCAGAAGTCATTAGTCAAGTTTAATTGCGTGAAAATAATTGGTGTGGTAATTGGTTGGGTGACTATTTTTATGTTTACCTTTGGACATACGAGTACTTTGCATATGTGCTTTATAATTATGTAAATACCTTTGAACATCCCTTGCCTATAAATACACCTGCCAAAGACGTTTTATTTTATCGACAGTGAAACTAGTTTTTTTTTTTTTTTAATTACCCAAGTATTTATGTAGGAAGGTACTTTATGGGGTTCTTCGGTCCATGAAGTGTCAAAATTTTAAACAAGACCTTGGTTGGACAACTGGATGAAGTATAGTTTGTGGTTTGAGTGATTTCCTTGCAGTATATTACCTGTCTGTTATGAACAAAATAAATTAATAAGGATGCGCTAGGTAGGTACAAACAGATCACACAACTTTTCATAGGGGTGTCTAAAATGGCAATGTCGGACTTGTTTCTGCGAAAGCGTCAGAGCGAGCCTAAGAGCTCTTGATATTCTTGATCCTTTTGACAGTAATGGAACAAACATGGTAGATATTAACAAAGATAAACTTCCGGTAATGGATTCAGCAAAGTCTAGTTTACAATAAACTATTGTTAGCTACTCAATGCTATTCAATTATTCATCAGTTGTTAGAAATTCGACATTGCATCTAATTGTTAAACAAGTTTGTAACTCCAGATAAACAATAAACAAGGTTGTACGGTCGAGATTCTTGGAATCTCAAACATGGACAAACAAGATTTCCTGTATGGGGATAATTAAAGGATTCTCTCGGACAAGATTTCCAGTCAGGTGATCTGAATTATTCATCTCGGTGTGGATTACTGTGAAATCAATTGGCATCTAATAAAACACTACGACCAGTCCGAGATATAGGTATCTGTAATTCTCTAGTGATTGGCGATCTGAGATCTGCAAAGACCTCGGCACTTTGTAAGGTCGCGTCCTATCACGATTTCCAACCATTTTTAATAGCTCCAGGAGAGAAGATCAGCAAATCTTGCGGACAAGATTTCCAGTCAGGTGATCTGAATTATTCATCTCGGTGTGGATTACTCTGAAATCAATTGGCATCTAATAAAACACTACGACCAGTCCGAGATATAGGTATCTGTAATTCTATAGTGATTGGCGATCTGAGATCTCCAAAGACCTCGGCACTTTGTAAGGTCGCGTCCTATCACGATTTCCAACCATTTTTAATAGCTCCAGGAGAGAAGATCAGCAAATCTTGAGCCTGTATTGACATTTGTATGTGCACTTATCCCGCAAGCTTTCCAAAGATAGTGCGGTTGTGGTCGGGAAGGTGATGTGAGGAATGTGAGACATTGACTTTTATAATAAGATTCTCATTTATATGTATAAAGATGGTGTGTAGTTGGATTGGAAATCTAGTTGACCCAAATCAGTGTATCACCTCGACTATAAGAGCGAAGGAACTGGATTGGAAATCTAGTTGACCCAAATCAGTGTATCACCTCGACTATAAGAGCGAAGGAAGTAAGTTGTGAGATTTTCGGCTTAAAACATAGTGGAGCGGAGAGCATATAACGCATAGAGCTTTTGGGTCGTCGCCTCGTCGCTACCCTCTACCTGCGCGATATGCTCGATGCTCTAACTTTAGATTGTGTTGAAAAAGCGAAATACGATGCAGGTACATTTATCTACTCATCACTAGAATGTAAGAGGACTAATGGTAGTATGGTTTATTGAAATGTCCAGTTGACGAGTAATATGAGTATACTTAAGACTAGGTACCTACTACTATCTTTCAAATTAATCTAATCTTTACTCGAAAGGAAAAACTGTGCATCAATCTGCGCCGATCTTCGTAACTCCGTTCGTTTTACGACGAACGTTAGGTACCTACACGGTCCCAACGCAAGAAATAAAACAGTTTTTTCTCAAGAAAATTGGAGAGACGAAACTCATCAAGAACAATTTACAGCCTCAATTATTCTAATCTCCTCGTAATAGCGATGGGTAATGGCAAGACAACATTTCGCAACTCGTAAAAAAACTACCTCGAGGTCCTCAAGCCTTAACCCTTTCACCCCCCAAAGGGACAATACGTTCCACAAAATCATTATTTTTAAAAGTGTTTTTCAAACGTTTCTTTTGTGGTCTAAGACGTCAGTAAAATTCACTCGGCTAACTTCTAGGAGGACATGAATCTTTGTAGAGGTCTTATTTATAACCTAAAAAATAATGCCTGATCAGGAAAATTGAAAGATTTTTTCGAAAATAAGTCGGGGTGAAAGGGTTAAATTGAAAATTTCACTTCTCTATGCATATCTAGCTCATACCCCCTCCCCTCTCCCTCTACTCTCATTACAGGGAAAGGTATGATTGTATCTACTTTTTGGATGTGTGTTTATGCCAAGTTTCGTTCGTTAGTTTCAGCTATTTGGAGGGACCTCCACCGCCAGTTCATTAGAAGCCAAGCTAGTCAAGGAAGCCCAACAGCTCTCCCACAAAGTCGAAGACACTGCCAAAAATCTGTTTGTCAAAGTAAGTAAGCTCTAGGTCGTGGGTTCGATTCCCGCCCCGGGGTAGATTTTATCCTAATGAGGTTCGTTCTCGGAACGGCTGGTTTTCTCCTATCCTGTCTACCTTCTCTCTTCACTTTCCGGACAATGAGACCTTAAAAGCTACACAGTTCCCTCTATCAAACCTGTCAAAAAATAAAATGTCAAAGTACCTACGTAAGTCCAAAGACTAAAGGCACAAAGGAAATTTTGACAAGTGGGCCAATCCTTTGATTAATTTGTGAAAGTTCTTTCCATTTTTCATTGAAATACGTAGGGGGGTAGGATGCTCCAAATTTTTGGAGTCCACCCCACAGTAAAGGAGCAAAAATGAAGCCCAAAGGGCTCCCAAGTAATCTACAAGCTATTATTTTGATAGTGATATCCGCATGAAAATTATTGAAGTTGTCAACGGCAATGTTTAATGGTAGTTTTTCGCTGTTAATTTTCCAATTTTCCACAAACTCCGAGGAAGACAGGCGACAGGTGAAAAGAGTCACCTGATGTGATACACATAGACAACAGAGTAAAGTCTAAACGATTACTTCCTGACACAGAATAACGGAAGGAAAGAAAGCTATTGCGACTTGGACAGTAATTAATTCACCTCCTATTGTACGAAGAGACATCTCAAACAACAAAACGAGTAAGGAAATCCAATTATTTTGAAATGAAAGTGAAACTGAAGGGAACTGCCAAAGAATAGAACTGAGGATGTCACACATTAGAAGTCACAAACAGAAACTTAAACGATGAGTTAATTTGTTTCGAATCAACAGGGTGAACTGTTTAAATAATGGAGCAAAGACCATCTAGTTTACAATCTCATGTTTGAGAAATAAATGACTTGAACAAAATTCATGTGATCATATCAATATGAGCCTCTGAATCCAAAGTTGAGTGAATTAGATTCAAATTTCAAGTTTTTCAAGAGATTGTTTATTGAGTTTGGTCAGGACATTTCGATGTTACAGATTCCATTGTGACAAAACATTTGTCCCGTTTGAAAAAAGTTCAAGGTGTTTCCTCAGAATGTATGAATCCACTTTCATGATTTATGTACCTTTGCTTTATTATTTTTAACTAAAAATCCTAAAAATAAGATCAGCAAAGATTACCTGACATTCTCTCTTCAAAGCTTTAATTTGTGGAGCTTTTTCATTTTTATTTAGGTATATCTTTCTACTGATTTCGTATTATTATTGGTAATGAATTAGATTGATTTCTTTTCTCGATGTCTCGTTCTAATAAAACTATTTCAACTGATAAGCTATTGTCTAATTTATCTGTTCGACGTAAAAGTTTGACTTTATTCATAATCTGAAGAAGGTCATAAGGTTAAAGAGACATGATCCTTTCAATCTTCCCAAGCGTGCATCTTTGAAAGATCATCTCTGAAAATTTATCTGTTCGACGTAAAAGTTTGACTTTATCTGTTCATAATCTGAAGAAGGTCATAAGGTTAAAGAGACATGATCCTTTCAATCTTCCCAAGCGTGCATCTTTGAAAGATCATCTCTGAAATCCCCTGAAAACATAATTCCCTAACCTATTCCTGTCTCGCATCTAACCCTGTCAAACTCAGATGCAATCATGGAAATGAAACGGAATTCATGAAATGAAATTTTATTTCTGCATCTCAGGCTATCTGTTTGACGTAAAAGTTTGACTTTATCTGTTCATAATCTGAAGAAGGTCATAAGGTTAAAGAGACATAATCCTTTCAATCTTCCCAAGCGTGCATCTTTGAAAGATCATCTCTGAAATCCCCTGAAAACATAATTCCCTAACCTATTCCTGTCTCGACGTGAAGCGACTGAGATATCAGTGAAAAAGAGAGAAGGGTTTGTTCAAGTTTGGTGTGACATGTGGGCCTCGGCTCTCATGGAGTAAGGTGAATTCTACTGCCAGAGAAAGAACGTAAGATCTTGAAGGGGTTTGATACTACAAAGGAACTCTAATGGAGGTCTTTTCATCCCGAAATCGAAGTGAGAAGGAGGACAGGATAGGAGAAATCCAGCCGTTCTAAGAACGAAACTTTCCTTCCTATAGCATAAGGAAAGTAAAAAAAAGGACGAGAAATGATCATGAGTTTAAAAAGAAGAATTTATAAATCGTGTAATAAAGGACGAGAAATGATCATGAGTTTAAAAAGAAGAATTTATAAATCGTGTAATACGGACAAGACTTCTGGAAAAGGCTCTCTGCAGTCTCTGCTACACAACAAAAAAAGTCATTATTTCATTTTACTGGGTATGAATGATCGTGATTCTAGGTAATTATGAGATAACCTAATTTTCTAACAGGTTGAGCTTGGTGTGAGCAATAAAACCACTCGTCCACTAATTCCACTCTCCATTGTTTGAAACAAGCATGAGAACGAAACATTAAAAAATGTGATTGCAGAATACCGAACACTCTCGTAACACACAAATACCAGATGCTGAAAACTGAAAGAATAAAATGTGAAGAAGATAAAATCATTTGCTATAAAAAAAAACTTCGGATTTTTTCCAACACTGATTGACATTATACCGACTTAAACGGGTCTTCTGAAATGCAAAATTCACCAAAAACTGGTGTCAAATTTGAAAAGAAATTCAATAGCTACTTTTAAATGTGCAATCTTGGTTTCTCCAGTCAACTCCAGTGTTGGTTGCAAATATCTAATAATTCTAATGAATGATGGTACCAACTGACATTTGAAATGGCATTTTGGTACCTACATAAATATGCTGAAAGTGATTGGAGGTGACAAAGTTGTAATACTTTTACAAACGAGGACCTGCATAGCATCAATGAATTATTTATTGTTGCTTTGATTTTAAAATCAAATTAGCTGTTTTGTCGGCCAACACCAAAGGACCGATGTAAAAAAAAGAAGGTACCTACCTATAGCTACATTACCTATACTCTTTTTTGGTCGTGTAGAAAATTTAAACCATGTTTTTGCTACCACTAACAACACTTTGCACATGGTCTCAAATTTGATTGGTTAAGTGAGGAAAATCGACCAATGCAATACGAGTTCAGGTGCAATATGTGCAAGATGCAAATTATAGAGCAACGTAGGTATGTGTAGCTTTGTGAAATAAACCTCAGTTTGAAAAGTCAGTGAAAAAAGAACGTCAAACCTACCTAGGTATTGCACTGGCAATATTGCCTCCAATGAAATTCAACCTGATTAGGTACATTGAAAAAGACACGCGTGTTGAGCAAAAGATATATTCCACATCCAAACCCAATAATTCTGATAGATCACATACTCCGCAAAGCCACAAAGTCATACAGTACTGGTGGTGATCTACCAGAGGTCGAAACAGGTTGTGGTGTCAGGATCACCAGGTTAAAAGATAGACCTTATCGCTTCTTGTAAAGCTTAATCATTGTACCTATTACTTCTTATCACCTACCTATGTAAATTGACAAAAAATATTGCCAATAAAGAAATTGTAAAAAAAGCTTTTCTACTTTACAACTTGGGTAAATTGACAAAAAATATTGCCAATAAAGAAATTGTAAAAAAAGCTTATCTACTTTACAACTTGTGCAGAAATAAATCTACAACCACCTACTCTATAACAACCAACTGACAATTTTGTCAGTTTATAGGTAACTGTACCGACTAGCAACTAGGGAAAACTTCAAGAAAATGCTAGTTACATGTTGCCAATATTGACCTACCAATTGATTTGATTTCGTAATTAAAATAGGTAAGAATGAAACATCTTCTTATTCCTCTCGAGTATTGACCTTCTATGAGATTTTAACTCTCGACATTTTTCAACATTTAAGTGATACAGTTGAACTATAACAGAACTATCCAGACCAAAATATTCGTACTGAGACTAACATTGTAGCATCAGTTTCAGACCAAAACACTATAACAACCAACTGATGATTTTGTCAGTTTATATGTAGGTAACTGTACCGACTAGCGACTAGGGAAAACTTAAAGAAAATGCTAGTTACATGTTGCCCATATTGGCCTACCAATTTATCAATATCAAGCAAGGTAATCGATTTCGTAATTAAAATAGGTAAGAATGAAACATCTTCTTCCTCTCGAGTATTGACCTTCTATGAGATTTCAACTCTCGATATTTTTCAACATTTAAGTGATACAGTTGAACTATAACAGAACTATCCAGACCAAAATATTCGTACTGAGACTGAGACTAACATTGTAGCATCAGTTCCAGACCAAAATATTCGTACTGAGACTAACATTGTAGCATCAGTTCCAGACCAAAACATTCTTGCTGAGTTGTGAATTCCAGGAGGATTCAATTCCTTTGTTCTTTGAAAAAAGAACTGTTGATACATCCACTTCAATTCCAGGTGCTTTGATACTTTGGATAAGTGATGCGCAACCGGGGCAATATCGCCCACTTTTGGGCGGTGGAAAGGTTCTGAGGGACGGAATCTTCTCCACTGGTAATTTTAATTTGTAAATTTCGGAACGAACGAATGGCGGGGTTTTTTTCCGTTCTACTAGGTTTGAAAAGTAAAAGTAAACTAAATTGGTAAATTCATAATAGTATAAACTACAACACTATTGAAACGGTCATTTGTGTCTGGGAAAAATGAACAAATGAGCACTTCAACTGCATTGTGTATGATGGGACTTCAAAGAACTATCTTGTACTTATCTACATAATGAGACGAATAAAAGGTACATAGTTCATAGGGATAGGTACCTACCGACATAGGTACCAATCTATAGTTTTGATTCAATTGGATCAAAACTTGATTGAAAGTGAATGGGGTAAACACATAGTGTGATTTGGCATCTCCACCAAATAACTCCAAAGTGATTTCTGATTAAGAACTGAAGGAAATTTGACACCTCTATCCCTTTTCCCTAGAATCTAGATAATTAGATAATTTTACTTTGGGGAATCCGACATCGACATCTCGACTAAATCTTCCCCAAGTAGGTACCTAAAGATGACAAGTAACGATGACTGATTGGGAATTTTACTTGAGAGGATTTTACTCAAAATTTTACTGAGGGGAAATTGGCATCTCCACCAATTTTTCTCCCAAGTGAGGATGACTGATCGAGAATTTTCCTTTAGGAGGGCTTTGACATCTTCACCAATTTCACCCAGAGTGATAATAAGTTGAGGAAAATTTGACATCTCCACCAATTTCAACTTAATAAGGGCAACATGATTGAATCAAAGTAGTGGGAAATTTGATATCTCCACCAATTTTTCACTTACCTACCAAATAATACCATCGATGGAATGGTATAGTAAACCAATTTTATAATTTAATAACAATATGTGCTGGGTAAGTAGACACCGAAAGTTCTCATCAAGCTCTCAGCACAATGAAGCTATTGAGACACATGTTGGGATTCCAAACTGGTACCAGAACCAGAGATACCAGAATACTGGTGGTGATCTACCAGAGGTCGAAACAGGTTGTGGTGTCAGGATCACCAGGTTAAAAGATAGACCTTATTGCTTCTTGTAAAGCTTAATCATCCACACACACCCACCACACACCACACACACACCCATCACACACACACACCCATCACACACACACACACACACACACACACCACACACACCCATCACACACCACACACACACACCACACACATCCACTACACACATACAAACACGGTCGCGCTACGCGCTCCCTGACATGTCTCACAGAGCAGCATAACTTTGAACCGCCGCCATTTTGAATCAGGATGGAATGTGAAAATTTCAAGTAGCCTATGTCACCCAGAGTACTTTCCACTCTCCATTGTTTGAAACAAGCATGAGAACGAAACATTAAAAAATGTGATTGCAGAATACCGAACACTCTCGTAACACACAAATACCAGATGCTGAAAACTGAAAGAATAAAATGTGAAGAAGATAAAGTGCTGAGTTGTGAATTCCAGGAGGATTCAATTCCTTTGTTCTTTGAAAAAAAAAGAACTGTTGATACATCCACTCCTATTCCAGGTGCTTTGATACTTTGGATAAGTGATGCGCAACCGGGGCAATATCGCCCACTTTTGGGCGGTGGAAAGGTTCTGAGGGACGATGAAATCAATTTGGGCAGTATGGGGCCGTGCGTTTATTTTGGGGCGATTAAAGTTTGAACACCAATTTTTAACGATTTGTTTTGAGCCAGTGATTAGCATCAGAATATCATTAGCCTTATTACGAAACCACGGAATGAGGGACATGCTCAAAGCTCAGCAATGGTTCTATAACAATTATCGAAACTGTTTAACGAGGATTATATTTCAAGAAGAGAGGCTTAGAAGAGCACATTAGGTACTTGGTTTAGACTGTCTTAGAGCTTTAGAGTATGTATACTGTTTAGGTTTAGAGTGTACATAGAGAATGGCGGATATCTCCGTTATTCTGGTTACTTCAAAAAAGTGATCGGGAGCATTTCGTATCAGCATTACAAACGAGTAAAGAGTAGGAGAATAGGTAAAAGTCCTTTCAGAAGAATCTCCACAGTGGCACAACGTTGTCAAGATGAATCTTCATCTCAAAAAACTCGGTCACTCGAATTACATTTTGTGATCAGACTTCAATTTGTGTTCACATAAAAAACGGTTTAAACGGTGCATGTCTAATCCAGCGAATCCTTCTGTCACACGGTTTCGACTTTTGACCTCACCTCCTAGATTAACGTGTCGTCTTGTAATAGCTCTGTGTATGCCGTCTGCCCGTCTCTTTTCAGTCTTGTTATGGCTCTTTTTACGCTGAATGATACCTACACAGTTGCACGGTTTCAACTTTTGACCTTACCTCCTAGATTAACGTGTCGTCTTGTAATAGCTCTGTGTATGCCGTCTGCTCGTCTGCCCGTCTCTTTTCAGTCTTGTTATGGCTCTTTTTACGCTGAATGATACCTACACAGTTATGTATTGGGAAAAGTGCTTCTTCTGGTTTTTGTCCAATGCATTCTTCTGACTTTTTTCTACAAATTACTGCTAGATCTGCTAGTATTTTGCATGGCATTCTCTGACTCTTGGTGAAGTACGAGTATGTGTGTGTGTAAGTGCAATTTACCTAGGTACGTATTAGTCTTCTGGCGTTACGTAGTTTGGTCTTTTCCTAGGTAATTTACTGTAACTGTGATACCTACTTCTGAATCCTGATATAACACACAGATGATGGGGTCTTCGTAAACTCACCTTTAACAATTATTAACTTCTTCTGTTTTTGTCCAATGCATTCTTCTGACTTTTTCTACAAATTATTGCTAGATCTGCTAGTATTTTGCATGGCATTCTCTGACTCTTGGTGAAGTATGTGTGTGTGTAGGTGCAATTTACCTAGGTACGTATTAGTCTTCTGGCGTTACGTAGTTTGGTCTTTTCCTAGGTGATTTACTGTAACTGTGATACCTACTTCTGAATCCTGATATAACACACAGATGATGGGGTCTTCGTAAACTCACCTTTAACAATTATTAATGTGGTGTAAGAGCAAACAGATTATTCCGTATGGGTCATCAGTTCATCACACACATGAGTAGCCACAATATTTTTAGGATTTTTATGTTGAGTTTCAAAAGACGAAGGTTTGTTATCTGATTCTAGTGATGTCCCTCGGTATAATGAGCTCTTCAATGTCATGACAGCCTGCCTAGTCAGCTTTGAAGTTGAAGGTACGCCTGTCTAGTAAGTGCTAGGTCGCGGTTTCGATTCTCGTTCGGAGAGAACTTTATCTTGAACATCTAAGGTCCACTGTCGGAACGGTTTGGGTTCTTCTATCCTGTCCTCTCTACGATTACGGGACGATAAGACCTCCGTTGTTACAGTTTTTTCTATCAAATCTGCTGACCAAATCCTACATACTCTTTTGTCAACTAATTCCTACCTGTTTTACCAAAGTTTATGCAGGTCAACACAATCTTGAACATCTAAGGTCCACTGTCGGAACGGTTTGGGTTCTTCTATCTTGTCCTCTCTTCGATTACGGGACGATAAGACCTCCGTTGTATCAGTTCTCTCTATCAAATCTGCTGACCAAATCCTACATACTCTTTTGTCAACTAATTCCTACCTGTTTTACCAAAGTTTATGCAGGTCAACACAATTCAGCCTTGTTAGCTTTGAAGTTGAAGGTACTCCTGCCTAGTAAACGCTAGGTCGCGGTTTCGATTCTCGTTCGGAGAGAACTTTATCTTGAACTGTCGGAACGGTTTGGGTTCTTCTATCCTGTCCTCTCTTCGATTATGGGACGATAAGACCTCCGTTGTTACAGTTTTTCTATCAAATCTGCTGACCAAATCATTATTACTCTTTTGTCAACTAATTCCTACCTGTTTTACCAAAGTTTATGCAGGTCAACACAATGGATGTGAGAAATAACTCTGAAAAATATTTTGGGAATTTTAGTGTGTCGCGGGATCCCAATCTAGTTATATCATCCCATAAAATCTACGGTTACGAAACACTCGTCATAGGTTAACAGGCCGAAGGAAGGCTTATTAGTAACCAATAAGTATGCTTGATGTCTGCCTACAACTTTATTCATCTTGCCCTTGCTTTCTCAACTACGACGGAGCACGGAGTCCATTGTGAGTTGTGAATTTCAGGGGGATTTATCTTTTGTTCTTTGAAAGAAGAACTGTTGATACATAGGTAGTTAGTAGTTACACATCTTTTCCAGGTACTTTGATGCTTTTTTTTAAAGAGGTTTGATAGAACGAACTGTAACTGCTAAAGTCTTATCGTCCCGAAATCGAAGAAAGAAGGAAGACAGGATAGGATAAAGCCAGCCGTTCCGAGAGCGAACCCTTCAGGATAAAATCTGCCCCAGACGGGAATGCCAATCTTTCCAACAATGGTGCACTAGTTGAAGTTTGTTCTCTTCAGCTACTTTTCCAAACTAGACCGTACTTTCCAAACAAGATTACTAGGCACACCAATTCCACACTAAAGCAAGAAGTTAAGCCCCATTGTCAACTCCAATGTCCTTTTCCACCACATACGAGTAAGTCAAGATGCACACAAGAGCCTTGTGAAGCATGGAACTTGGAGTGAGCACAGTGCAATCAATCAAAGCCGGGGGGAACAATTTTGTTGTTCCGCGATGCTAAAGTTGCATTCTGAACTTTAGTAACCTTGCTTTGGAATGTGACACCTTATTTGCTTTCTCAAGTTTGACGGAGCACAGAGTCCATTGTGAGTTGCTGAGTTGTGAATTCCAGGAGTCCTTTGTTCTTTGAAAAAAGAACTGTTGATACATCCACTCCTATTCCAGGTGATTTGATACTTTGGATAAGTGATGCGCAACCAGGTCAATATCGCCCACTTTTGGGCAGTGGAAAGGTTCTGAGGGACGATGAAATCAATTTGGGCAGTATGGGGCCGTGCGTTTATTTTGGGGCGATTAAAGTTTAAACACCAATCTTTCCAAAAATACCTAGCGCTCTAGTTGAAGTTTGATCTCTTCAGCTACTTTTCCATACTAGACTGTATTTTCCAAGCTATTAGACACACCGATTCCGTACTAATGAAATCAATTTGGGCAGTATGGGGCCGTGCGTTTATTTTGGGGCGATTAAAGTTTGAACACCAATCTTTCCAAAAATAGCGCTCTAGTTGAAGTTTGTTCTCTTCAGCTACTTTTCCATACTAGACTGTATTTTCCAAGCTATTAGACACACCGATTCCGTACTAAATCAAGAAGTTAAGCCCCATTGTCAACTCGAATGTCATTTGCTACCACATAAATCGAGATGTACACAACCCGCTTTGTGCCATGGAACTTGGAGTAAGCAGAGTGCAACCACACAAAGCCGGGGGAACAATTTTGTTGTTCCGCGATGCTAAAGTTGCATTCTGAACTTTAGTAACCTTGCTTTGGAATGTGACACCTTAAGTTCCTACGCCTGTGGTCCTATCTCTTGTCCTAGGCTGAATTTATCACTCAGATGACATCTTTTTATTTTACCGATTTGTTTTGAGCCGGTGATTAGCATCAGAATATCATTAGCCTTATTACGAAACCACGGAATGAGGGACATGCTCAAAGCTGTTTAACGATTTGTTTTGAGCCGGTGATTAGCATCAGAATATCATTAGCCTTATTACGAAACCACGGAATGAGGGACATGCTCAAAGCTCAGCAATGGTTCTATAACAATTTGATCTTCACTCCCAATTTTGTCCGTGTCGAAAAAGGTATATAACTGAGAGGATATACTCAGGATTTTTTGACGCTCCTCAGATTTTTAGCTAAATCCCTTTTAGGGGTGATTAAATAAGTGTTTTAGAAAAGTTGTCATATTTGAATAAATAGGTACAGGTGTCAGGAATATCTTGCACGCCTATTTCTTAATCTCATAATCAGCTACTCATGCTGTGAGCTCCCAAAACGAAATTAGACATGTAGAACTTGGAACTGTCAAATTTATAAATTCGAGTCTTTTCCCCGACAGATAATAGTATATTTTGCCTAATATTTGTCAACCTAATTGGTCTTTGAACCGAATCGGTCCGCGGTGGTTCAAAGACCAGCTACTAGTCTTAAGTCCTCTCACGTGTTCTTTATATCGGACTTCTGCTATGTATTTATGCCATCTTTGCCTAATATTTGTCAACCTAATTGGTCTTTGAACCGAATTGGTCCGCGGTGGTTCAAAGACCAGCTACTAGTCTTAAGTCCTCTCACGTGTTCTTTATATCGGACTTCTGCTACCTATGTATTTATGCCATCTGCTCGAAATGAAAAATGGCTCCTAAAGAGGATTAAGGAATAGAATGGAGATTGCTGCGTACCTAATCTACATATGGTCACACATTGAATTCCCCATACTCAAATCTCGATCAAAGAAAGCCTCTGTGGACGTTATATCAATGGTGAAAGCACTGAAAGCGGCAAACAAGCTCCAATCATTATTGTCCTCTCAAAACCAGACCTGCAAACTGAATTACCTGAGAAATGATCATGAGTTTAAAAAGAAGAATTTAGAAATCGTGTAATACGGACAAAACTTCTGGAAAAGGCTCTCTGCAGTCTCTGCTACACCACAAAAAAAGTCATTATTTCATTTTACTGGGTATGAATGATCGTGATTCTAGGTAATTATGAGATAACCTAATTTTCTAACAGGTTGAGCTTGGTGTGAGCAATAAAACCACTCGTCCACTAGATCATTCTGGACTGAGTGGGTGTGATTTGCGACGGAAGACGCGTGAATATTTCAAATCTTGACAGTCATAACCGGATTTACACAAATGCGTCCATTTATCCATTTCTAATGTAACTATTGCCATTTTGCCAAGTGCTTTCTCTTTGCTCACCGTAGACAGCAAGGCGTTAGTAACAATAGGATATTTCAAATCTTGACAGTCATAACCGGATTTACACAAATGCGTTCATTTATCCATTTCTAATGTAACTATTGCCATTTTGCCAAGTGCTTTCTCTTTGCTCACCGTAGACAGCAAGGCGTTAGTAACAATAGTTCAAGTTACTGGAATCCCACTCTGTTTCATAAGAGTCAAAGGCGCAGTGATTCTCAAAGGTTTTTTTATGAGATAATTCGCTACAAAAGGTGGAGCTTGTAGTGCAGAGGTCCTTTGCCGATTTTATTTCACTCTATGTCTGGGTTTCGGTTGTTATACATGTGAGGAAACCAGGAAACGTAACTTAATCTGCTATTTCCACTTGTTCAGCTGAATCTCAGCCTGTTTTATGAGATAATTCGCTACAAAAGGTGGAGCTTGCAGTGCAGAGGTCCTTTGCCGATTTTATTTCACTCTGTGTCTGGGTTTCGGTTGTTATACATGTGAGGAAACCAGGAAACGTAACTTAATCTGCTATTTCCACTTGTTCAGCTGAATCTCAGCCTAAGGATTAAGGAATGGAATGGAAATTGCTGCGTACCTAATCTACATATGGTCATACATTGAATTTCCCATACTCAAATCTCGATCAAAGAAAGCCTCTGTGGACATTATTATCAATGGTGAAAGAACTAAAAGCGGCAAACAAGCTCCAATCATTATTGTCCTCTCAAAACCAGACCTGCAAACTGAATTACCTAGAACAAGGCCTGAGCAGATAAGATAAGACTTTGCCACCTACATGCATCAGGAATGCAGAAGCGTAACAGTACATTAGCCAGAAATACATAACTTGGAATAAAAACCATCTGGATTCTGATCATTCTGGACTGAGTGGGAGTGATTTGCTGCGACGGAATTTACTAGGGATGAACTACCTAGGGATTCCATGGTGAACATCTGCACTTTACTGTCTTGACAGTTGCCCTTTTCACAGATTATAGGGTAATTTAATAATTTTCATTTTATTACTAGGTAGTCTAGCCTTAAGTATAGGTATTTCTTATCCTTGTGGAAATGTTGAACGTTGCTGGTTGAACTTTCAGCAAATTACAGAGCAGAGTTTAACGACAATAAATTTTGCACATCTTTTCTTTCTTTACTGAATAATGGGAAATGTGCCCTTGGTAACTAAGCTGACAAAACCTTTATCAGGACATCAATCGAGTCCGATTCACGAAGCACTTTGGACGCAAGAGCAGCAAAAATTGACAGTGTACCTATTGAAAGTAAAACGAGTCAAAAACTTTTTAAAATGTTCTCGAGGTTTTTAACACAAATTTGGGTTTGTAAAAAAAAGTACCTAACTACCTAATCCAATAAAAAAAAAAAAAAAATTGACTCAACCTAAGTCCGTCACAGTTCAAATTCGCGCCAGAAAATCCTAGCCACTCCCAGAGGTTCATTTGTAGAACCCTAATAGTGTCCTGTATTAGTCACAGGTCACAGCTAAAGTTCTACCCATTCATTGAGTTCCTGATGTTTTACGGTATAGGCACACGGCAAAATGTTAAAAGCCACTTTGATTGTGGTCACAATGATTTGGAGAGTGTGACTGATCCGTTTGTGTAGAAGATAAAATCATTTGCTATAAAAAAAAACTTCGGATTTTTTCCAACACTGATTGACATTATACCGACTTAAACGGGTCTTCTGAAATGCAAAATTCACCAAAAACTGGTGTCAAATTTGAAAAGAAATTCAATAGCTACTTTTAAATGTGCAATCTTGGTTTCTCCAGTCAACTCCAGTGTTGGTTGCAAATATCTAATAATTCTAATGAATGATGGTACCAACTGACATTTGAAATGGCATTTTGGTACCTACATAAATATGCTGAAAGTGATTGGAGGTGACAAAGTTGTAATACTTTTACAAACGAGGACCTGCATAGCATCAATGAATTATTTATTGTTGCTTTGATTTTAAAATCAAATTAGCTGTTTTGTCGGCCAACACCAAAGGACCGATGTAAAAAAAAGAAGGTACCTACCTATAGCTACATTACCTATACTCTTTTTTGGTCGTGTAGAAAATTTAAACCATGTTTTTGCTACCACTAACAACACTTTGCACATGGTCTCAAATTTGATTGGTTAAGTGAGGAAAATCGACCAATGCAATACGAGTTCAGGTGCAATATGTGCAAGATGCAAATTATAGAGCAACGTAGGTATGTGTAGCTTTGTGAAATAAACCTCAGTTTGAAAAGTCAGTGAAAAAAGAACGTCAAACCTACCTAGGTATTGCACTGGCAATATTGCCTCCAATGAAATTCAACCTGATTAGGTACATTGAAAAAGACACGCGTGTTGAGCAAAAGATATATTCCACATCCAAACCCAATAATTCTGATAGATCACATACTCCGCAAAGCCACAAAGTCATACAGTTGCAGTATCTGCGGTCAACATCCTGGGATACTTATCATACTTGAGGGCATTCGGATAATGGACCAAAATGAGATCTTACTGACATTTGAAATGGCATTTTGGTACCTACATACATAGATACATAAATAAATTTTGGTATACCTACATAAATATGCTGAAAGTGATTGGAGGTGACAAAGTTGTAATACTTTTACAAACGAGTACCTGCATGAATCAATGAATTATTTATTGTTGCTTTGTTTTAAAAATCAATTTCGGCTGTTTGGTCGGCCAACACCAAAGGACCAATGTAAAAAAAAGGGTACTTAGCTATAACTATTAGCTAATACTCTTATTTGGTCAGGAGTGTAGAAAATTTAAACCAAGTTTTGCTACCCCTAACAGCACTTTGGTCCATAGCACTCTACACTTAACAGAATTCTCCAATCTTATTGGTCAATTAAGGAAAATCGACCAATACAATACTAGATCATATGCAAGGTGCAAATTGTAGGTATGTAGGTAGCTTTGTGAAATAAATCTCAGTTTGAAAAGTCAGAGAAAAAACAAAATAGCTAACTATGTAGATGTACCTACTTATTTCTCTGGCAATATTGCCTCCAATGAAATTCAACCTGATTACATTGAAAAAGACACGCGTGTTGAGCAAAAGATACATTCCACATCCAAACCAATGGGTAAGATGGACTACAAAGAAATCTTCTCCACTGGTAATTTTAATTTGTAAATTTCGGAATGAACGAATGGCGGGGTTTTTTTTTCCGTTCTACTAGGTTTGAAAAGTAAAAGTAAACTAAATTGGTAAATTCATAATAGTACAAACTACAAAACTATTGAAACGGTCATTTGTGTCTGGGAAAAATGAACAAATGAGCACTTCAACTACACGGTGTGTGATGGCACTTCAAAGTACTATCCTGTACTAATGTGCATTGTGCATAATAAGACGAATAAAATTCATAGGCACATAGTTCTTAGGTACTTCCTATCTGTATACCTACGTAAAAGGTACCAATCCAAACCCAATAAATCTGATAGATCACATACTCCGCAAAGCCACAAAGCCTCACGTCATACAGTTGCAGTATCTGCGGTCAACATCCTGGGATACTTATCATACTTGAGGGCATTCGGATAATGGACCAAAATTAGATCTTAGAATACTGAACTGCCAAGGCTAGCCACTCACTATCAGGTAGACCTAACAGGTACATCTGAAAAGGTCCGCTGTCATGTCTACTTGATGAGCACACACACTGAATTAGATAGGAGAAGAGGTTAAAGATCATTATGCCATCCAGTCGATCCTCAGAGTAATTTCCATGGCAAATGAATTATTCAGCATTAAATCGCTTCGCGTTACCGCACGAGCTTTGAATGAAAATTACCCGTTACCCTGCACGGAACTATCTGTAGCAACCTCCGCCGGGCTCCGCCACCGAGTGGGTATCACTGTAGGCTTGTACACTGGAGGTCCTGGGTTCGGTACCCGGCAGGGTCGAAGTTTTTTCGCTCTGAGCTTGGAATTCGGGATGTTTTTTGTTTTTTTATTATTATTATTATTTTTCTGGCGGAAAACTGGATGCGTGCATCTAAATTTGCGTAACTTTTTCAATTAGAATTTTTAGCGTTTCGGAGTTTCGGACCTAAAAAACATGTTTAATTGCTCTTCAGAACTCGTCCTTTGACCCGACCTTCTTTGTCAAAACCACTACGTAGCTCCCATGGCGTAGTGGTCACTGCGCTCGCCTTGCACGCGGGAGACCCGGGTTCGATTCCCGGCGGGGTCAAGAAATTTGTATCAAACATAAAAATCCTCGTTCACCTAGCACTAAAATTAAATACTAAGGCCCATGGTCAATTATGTGACCAGTGATCATATCACATACTGGTTCTAATGCAATCTGAAGTACTTCTTACTTGACCATTGCTAATCGGCACCATAAAATCCTTGAACCTGCCATGACTGGACTTAAAACTTCAAATTAATCGAAGACACTCATACACAAAAATCGCAGTCCGAGATGTCAAGCAAACAGTCCCAAAGGATGGGTCAAGCTTGTACGAACCGAAGACAGTTCTCACACCAAAACGAAGACAGTTCTCACACCAAATGGCATCACTAGCTGGATTTAAAAATGTTTGACAACATTGTAATAAACCTCATGTAAAGCCACTTTGTTAATGTGCCACCAGTTAGGGTTGCCAGACGTCCCGTATTTCCCGGGACGTCCCGTATTTTGGGCACTTTTCAAAATGTCCCGTACGGGACACGCGTGTCCAAAATCCTTGTTACCCTCTGACACGTGGAAAATGAAGGCCTTCTATACGTTTTATTTGTGAAGAACGAGGTACTAAACGTTTCATTAGTGGTTGTTATCTTTCTTCTAACGTTTCATCACCGGTGGTCAGTTAGGATGAACGTTTGAAGAACTGTGTTGCAATTTTGAATCGGTTTCAAGTCTTTAGTTCTACACACGTCAGGGAATAGGATGCCTAGATACCTTTTTTACTGAGCTGCACCTTGATTGAATGGACCATACGTAAATTAAGTATAAGTATAAACCTACCTACCTACAGCTTACCTACACAAAAAGCTCACTCTGAGGCTTAGGTGCAGGGGCGTACACTGCGACCAGCCCTAAAAGCTGGGTTAAGGTTCTATGATTCTACCTACAATACCTACATAGGTACTTACCCTCTTAATATTCGGTTCGCGACAGGCCAATTAATATTGGCTAGAGCTAGAGACCATCAACCCCCCTCGGCGCAGCTACCACTTACACCACTACAACAACAGACAAATTAGAAAGGAAAGAATTTTTAATTGTGTTAAGCTTACTTAAATTTAATGCTTGTCACAAATATCGTTCCCCGATTATTACACCTAGATCAATTTTATGACTTGACATGGACTCGAACCACCAACCTCCAGATCCAAAGTCCAACGCGTTACCAAGTGCACCACTGAGGTTGGTCACCAGACAAATTGTTCACATGACCGGACTTCGTTTCGCCCTTTGGTTATCGCGCGCATTTGTTGATGTTCTGCACCACTGAGGTTGGTCACCAGACAAATTGTTCACATGACCGGACTTCGTTTCGCCCTTTGGTTATCGAGCATTAGTGTTGATGTTTCATTGAGCAAAATCAATAGGTTTGCATTGGTCAATCAACACACCGTATCCCTTCTAGCGAAACCCTAGCTTGTGACATAGACCGTGAGAGTCCTGGGAACAATAGGGAAACACAATAACATTAATTGGCATTGTAGATAATTGAGCAAAATCAATAGGTTTGCATTGACCAATCACACTTCGTATCCCCTCTAGCGAAACCCTAGCTTGTGACATAGACCGTGAGAGTCCTGGGAACAATAGGGAAACACAATAACATTAATTGGCATTGTAGATAATAATTACGTATAGGTATTAACTAAAGAACTACATTATATCTACATGTTGCCATTGGTGATTCAATTCATTGATTAAATTATTAGTTCTCTGGTCTGGTGGTACCTGATTATTTAGTACTCTTAGGCCAGCCACTCACTATTAGGTAGACCCGACAGGTACACCTGAGCAGGGCCGCCTGATATTTAGTGTGTGTGCTCATCAGGTAGACCTGAGAGGCGGACCTTTTCAGCCGTACCTGTCAGGTCTACCTGAGAGTGTGTGTGCTCACCAGGTATCAGGTAAACCAGACAGACGGACCTTTTCAGCCGTATCTGTCAGTTCTACGTGATAGTGTGTGTGCTCATCAAGTAGACATGACAGCGGACCTTTTCAGATGTACCTGTTAGGTCTACCTGATAGTGAGTGGCTAGCCTTGGCAATTCAGTATTAATTCACCTGAGCAGGGCCGCCTGATATTTAGTGTGTGTGCTCATCAGGTAGACCTGAGAGGCGGACCTTTTCAGTCGTACCTGTCAGGTCTACCTGATAGTGTGTGTGCTCATCAGGTATCAGGTAAACCAGACAGACGGACCTTTTCAGCCGTATCTGTCAGTTCTACGTGATAGTGTGTGTGCTCATCAGGTATAGACATGGCAGCGAACCTTTTCAGATGTACCTGTTAGGTCTACCTGATAGTGAGTGGCTAGCCTTGGCAATTCAGTATTCTAAGATCTCATTTTGGTCCATTATCCGAATGCCCTCAAGTATGATAAGTATCCCAGGATGTTGACCGCAGATACTGCAACTGTATGACTTTGTGGCTTCTCTGCTTTTCCTCTTGATCCTCTTCTCAATAGACTTGTCTCTATTTCTTAAACAATTCCAACACAACGATAGGTCATGTCATGCTCCACCCTCTAGGAATTATGCACGAATGCAGAATGCAGCGATAGTAAATCATAAGATTCATGCATAAATGTTTATTTTATTTAAATAAATTACTTTTTTATTAACTAGGTGACGAGAAAGAAGACTTCGCCTGAGATGCAGAAATAAAATTTCATTTCATGAATCCCGTTTCATTTCCATGATTGCATCTGATTTTGACAGGGTTAGATGCGAGACAGGAATAGGTTAGGGAATTATGTTTTCAGGGGATTTCAGAGATGATCTTTCAAAGATGCACGCTTGGGAAGATTGAAAGGATCATGTCTCTTTAACCTTATGACCTTCTTCAGATTATGAACAGATAAAGCAGTGCGGTCTCGTGGTCAGAATGAAAATAATGAAGGATTATTTGTATTAAACCTTAAACCTAATGGATAAGTAGTATCGTAACTAAATGATATCGAACAATTAAGATCAGGTTCAGGACAAGAGATTGAGTCCAAGTCCAATTTTACTTTTAATGAGGTACTTACATAATATTATTATAGATATTTTATTTTTATTTATTTATTTGCACGCTAAGCATATCTATATAAATAAAATTGTAGATTTGTCTGTACATTGCTTAGAATCGTGAAATTTTTAGTTATTCTTACTCCT
>NW_007379990.1:0-3395 GCF_000475195.1 Diaphorina citri
ATTTTCGGTATGAGTCTCCTGAAGAGCAACTACATCAATTTCATGATCCGTAAGAATTCTAGTCAAAAATTCACATTTCGTTTGGCTTATACCTTCTATATTTAGTTGGCAGATTTTTAAATTAGGACCAAGCTTCCTTCTTCCATTATTTTGTGGGTTTGGATTGGAAGATTCAATTTCAATAGGGCCCTCAAAAGGGATATTTTGGATAGTAGTCATTTTGATAATTTGCAAATATAAATCAGGATAGATGGATAGAATCTGATAGCTTAATATTCAATTCATTTAGCATGACCCAGGGTGCACCACGTGGAGGCGAATTGATTTTACACCAAGATACATATACTATCTAATGAAGACCCACCACTTGTTCAATTGCCTTGCAAATCCCACCACCCTTATAGCAATGGATCTGTTGAACCCAATATCTATTGCAAGATTCCTGAAACTCCCTATCTCGGAAGATGCTGACATTGCATTGATAATGTATAGAAACACCTGATGGAAGATTGGTAACCACCCGTTCAAAATAGAATGGTATTTATAAACAAGTCCGATAAGGGGTAAGACCGGTTTTACCTAAGATGATGCTAAGCGTGTGGTACGCGTTGGCAACACTGTAATTTTACCCGGGATTTGTCAAAACAAGTATTTTCATTTGACTGATTGGTTGATTCAATTTGAGATCCTTCTTTCCCTTCGCAAAACTGGTCAAACGAGTCTTGGCAAAGGTCAAGCTTGAGATTCTTCTTAGAACTAGAAAGAGCGTTTTTAGGTAGAAAAACCAGTTTATAAATACCGAATTATTGCAATCCTGTACTCAGCACTTGCTCAACTGCAAAGGACATCCTTATATTTGTTCATAAATACGGGTGTGAGACTCCAAGGTGCCATTCTCAAAACTCTGGATAACAGCTGTCCTGTGGTCAGGAGATCTACCACCAAACAACCTGTTTGGTGGAACAAAAAACTAGACTACTAGACGGTCTTCGCAAGAAGACTCGACGACTCTGGAATAAAGCAAAGAGGGATGGAAATAGGGAAGCCTATTATACATCTCTCACTGCATACAACACAGAGTTAAAAAAAGCCAAAAGGAGCTCCTGGAGAAAATTCTGCGAGAACATCGAAAATTTCGATGGAGCCGCGAGACTCCAGAAGCTAATGGCAAGGGACCCTTTCTTTGGAATAGGTAACATGGCCAAACCGGATGGCAGCTACACCACCAATGGTGAAGAAACCCTGGAAGTTCTGCTAAACGCCCATTTCCCTGAACATAGAAGTGCGGCTGCAGGCCTCCCTTCATCAGGCCTAAACGTAGAACTCAGATCGAGGCCTACTGAGAGGCGGACTGGAGGGAGGCCAAGGCGGTCGTATCTATGGAAAGGATACAGGCGGCAGTACGAACTTTCAAACCATTCAAATCACCAGATTCAAAAAATTACCTACCTACCTTGAATTTTTGGTCATTTATCATTTGATTTTGAGTTCTAACTAGGTGCGTTTTTGTTTCATTTCTTTTCATAAAGTTTGTTTTTTCTTTAAATATTATAGATGAATTTAATCAATTTTTGCTTCACTATCGTGAAAATGAGTACCTACCTACAACTTGGCTCGGGCTCCCAAGAGATACTTGCGAGATCCACGAGAATACATGATTATTTTATTTATATTATAATCTTTATTATATCAAAATAAACATTAAAGAAATAATAAATTAAAATTGTTTTTTAATGGGTAATCGTAAATATTTAAAAAATAATAAAGGAAGGACGGACTAATAAATTCAGATAAATTAATTAATATTTTTTTTTTTTTTCATCAGGACAATTACGATTAAAAAGGATTTTAAATTGGTGAGCTTTCGATGTACTCCTGCTGCGATAGAGTCAACATCTATCTTGCTCTGAAGATGATGTCCTGAGTAAATCCCGCATATATCTTATCATTAATAATTCCTAGTGTAGTGTAAATAAATTCGTAGACAATGGAGATTCCGGAAGGCGGTGAGATCAACGATCTTCTCAACAAAAGCTCTCCTCACCACATATATATATCTTGGACGGCTTCGCGGACCACCTGAAACCTGCCCGCGGACCACCTAGTGGTCCGCGGACCACCAGTTGGTTCTACATATATATATCTTGGACGGCTTCGCGGACCACCTGAAACCTGCCCGCGGACCACCTAGTGGTCCGCGGACCACCAGTTGGGAACCACTGCAATAGATCTAAAAAGGTCGCAGTGATAAAATGGCATACCCTCTCCCAAGAGAGGAGCAACCAGACTCATAATAATAATAATAATAATAGGTTCTGAATAACGTGGTGGCATGAGTTTTTTTGTTATCTTTCATTTTTGAGGTCTTGGATGCTCTACATCCAAGAGGGTATAGTTTGGACACCCCCTATTCCCCAAGACCTCAAAAATGAAAGATAGGTAACGAAAAACTAATTTTTATTATTAACAGGTTCACAACTTGAGTTGTAGTTTGATTTTTCTTACATAGGTAAAAAATTTACACAATTTACAAGAAAAAGTACAAGAAGTACCTACACTGACACACTACACACTGGTTACACTCTGTACACACTGCTTATACTCTACACATGTCTCTTACACTCTGTACACTCTATTGCCACTCTATACTTAATACCTACAGTCTAAACTTAATACTTACACTCTGTACATACTACTTACACTCTGTACACACTACTTACACTCTGTACACACTACTTTCATTCTGTACACACTACTTACACTTTCCTAACGAAAAACTAATGCCACCATGTTATTGAGCACCTAAAATTACACGGATTTGATATATCACATCCCTTGTTAGGGATGAAAAAAATCTCGCCCCCAGTACTTACCACTTACCAATAATAGCAAAAGATTATTTGGTTGCACATGAAATTAGGATGCCCAAGATCGAGAAAAGTGGAGAACGTCGTGTTGAAACCTGCCCTAGGACAGATCTACATATATATGTACTCGCACTTCGTGCTCGGGAGGGGGGCTACGCCCCCCTCCACCCCCCGGGAGCTTCGCGTGTTCGCTACGCGGGGTTGCGTATGCGGTCGCGCTGCGCGCTCCCAGGGGCTTCGCGGGGTTGTGCATGGGGTCGCGCTTCGCGCTCCCTTGTTTACGGTCGCGCTGCGCGCTCCCGGGGCTTCGCGTTGTTGTTCATGGGGTCGCGCTTCGCGCTCCCTTGTTTACGGTCGCGCTGCGCGCTCCCGGGGCTTCGCGTTGTTGTTCATGGGGTCGCGCTTCGCGCTCCCTTGTTTACGGTCGCGCTGCGCGCTCCCGGGGGCTTCGCGGGGTTGGGCATGCGGTCGCGCTGCGCGCTCCCGGGGGTTCGGGGGGGTAGGCATCGGCTGGCGGTGGGGGCTCCC
>NW_007379990.1:3860-35174 GCF_000475195.1 Diaphorina citri
AAAAAAAAAAAAAAGGTTGTTGTTTTCAAATGTCGGGAACTTGGCCTTTTTGGTCATTCTCCCAAAAAGGAATAAAAGTTTGATTCCTCCGTAAAAGGTTGTGAGAAATCTAAGTCTGAGATCAAAACTCCGAAAAAGTTTTTTAACAAATCGAAAATTCGATTTTTATTTGCCGGTCTACTCTAAAAGCTCAAAGATTCAAATGATTGATCCCGTGACTGGCTGTTGCGGGGCCCACTCAGCCTCGTGAGGAAAATGAGTAGCTATGACATGTAAATGCGCATAGCGACCGGTGCCAGCATGGTAGGTAAACATTGGTTGTTAGGATTATTGAGATATGTATTGGGAAAAATCCTACAATGCTGCAGTGAGCACCAAAGTTGTGACATAATAACACAAAGAAATTGCATTTACATTACATTACATTTACATTACATTACATATGAGTAGTAAATATAATGGTCTACAAGCAAAAATCAAACAAGTGTCTCCCTATGCTGAGTACATACATGAGTAGTAAATATAATGGTCTACAAGCAAAAATCAAACAAGTGTCTCCCTATGCTGAGTACATACCCTGTTTTGCACATTCCCTGAACTTAGTTGGCCAGCAGTACAGAGGTTAGCTCTTTTGGTGATCTCAGGCACTATTAGTACAGCCCCAACACTCGCACTGGAAGTAAGCCTAGGGCTACCTCCATTATATTTATTTATAAAGGGAGAAGCACTAATGGGAGCTTACAGACAAATGACGAGCCGTGGCGGCAAATTATACATATGAGTAGTAAATATAATGGTCTACAAGCAAAAATCAAACAAGTGTCTCCCTATGCTGAGTACATACCCTGTTTTGCACATTCCCTGAACTTAGTTGGCCAATCTGCGGCAGAAAGCTGAAAGCTGTAGTGATGCTCATGAGCGTACGAAGGGAGGGGGGCAGGGGGGGCCGCTGCCCCCCCTAGAAATTTTCAAAAAGTATGCAACCTTGAAGGGGCTCCACAAAAAGTGTAAAAAAATCGCCTGCGGCGCTGAAAAATTTACTTTTGGTGAGACTGGATTTCTCAAGATTGTGGACCAAATTTTTCTAAAATTTCGCCTGCGGCGCTATAATTTATTTTGCTCACTTTAGCGTTCAGCTAAAATTAGGATAAGAAAATATCTAGCAAAATTTTCAAAAATTTCGCCTGCAGCACTCTATTTTATTTGCTCACTTTAGCGTTTAGCGAAAATTAGGATAAGAAAATATCTGCGAATTAGGTACCTACGTCAAAAATTAACTTGTGACAAGCATGAGGCACATATCTACCTATAGTTGTTTTAATTGAATCCATTCCCACAATGTGACACATTGGTTGCACCACATGCTCTCACCCTCACCGATAGTAGACAACCAGTTTCCAACTTAATGTGCAAAGTGCAAACTAGCCTGACATAACAAACATAAGGAGACCTGCATTAGTGTTACCAAGTAGCTACCTACTTAGGCATTACAATTTTTGCTCCCACACAATATACCTACACAGTTTATTCCAAGATGTCATTAATTGGTAAGTAGGTAGGTACCTACTTAGAACCTACCTATTAATGGCTTTTTAATAGCAAATTTGTGCCTACTGTGCTTACCACAATTTAAATTACCTTGTGTTTTAGCTATCCCTGTTTCCCTGCTTAGTGTAAAACAAATTGTTCATTTAAGATAAGACAAAGAATAAGATATGACAATAGAAACACCTCTTCCTAGAGATTCAATTGTTGTGTTGAGCTGAGGTTTATTATTGTTATTGTACTAGGTACTCATATCAAGCCCTTGTCTCAATATTTACTTTGCATTCAGATAGGAAACTACACATACCTACTATTCCAGTGTGGTCCTAAACCCTATTGTGCTAAAGTAAATTTTATTATTCGGTCCTTATTTTTGTGGTCTGTGGTCCAATCACATTCTTATTGACTCTTCTCACTTCCTCACTCCTTAATGCTGTACAGGGTATTTAAAACTCAAGGTACCCACCTTAAAGGGGAAATTTAGTGAGTTGAAATAAGACTTTTTCTCTCTCTCTCTGCTGTTACTTTAAAATACAGGGGGCATTAACTTGAAGAAAAAAGTAATAAAGAAATGAGGTGACACTGTATATGTCACAGAACAATTAACCCTATTAGGTATGTGTCCCACCATCACTTAACCCCTTGGTTATGATATTATTGATCACACATTGTTTTGCGTATACTCGAAATGATCTAATTTGTTTCTGAACATCTAGAAAATTCTGAACATCGACAGTAAGAACATTTGAATTGTAATCTATTCATGAAACTTTGTTAGTTTGGTTCTTCAAATGAAGAGGTAAAGGGGAATACTCGCACTCTTTCCCTCTTGAATGGGCAAAGCAATCATTTCAACACCAAGTACCTAATCAAAGCAAAACACTTTGCCAGCCTAGTTAGCTTGAGGCCGTGGTTATGAACAGGGCTGAGATATGCCATTCTGAGATGTTCTTGGCAAGTGGAAAATGATGTGGTAACTTAACACAGAGCCTTCATGAGCGTGTAAAGTTGGCGGGAAATTCGAAATTTTGATTTTTTTTCCGCAACGCGTACAATCTGAATTCATTTTTTACTTTTTATATCTAGTATGCACGTTTATATTATACTTTTCATTTAAATTAGATATAACAAACAAGCGAATTACAAAGCAAACAAAAATAAATATAAAATAAATTTTAAAAATTGCCGCCGGGACAGAGGATTAGAAAAAATGCCCAACAATCCCACGCTATCCTTGCTTAAGTTACCACTCCAATGCAAAACTGTAGAAACAATAATATCCTATCTCACACCTCGTCCGAGCTCATCTCAGCCCTGTACATAAACACAGCCTTAGTGTTTTGACGAAATCGCTATTTACGTTTTTACGTTAGTTGTTTTGATGAAGGCACTATGTAAGCTTATGAAGGCATTTGGGGAATTTCCATTCCAGATCTGATTGGCGTTTGGCATTCTTTTTCCTCCAGAGAATGGTTTGATTTCCTCCAGAGAATGATTTGAAAGAGAGATCGACTAGTCTGTCTCCTCCCAATGCAACGTTGCGTTGTTTTTGAAGGGGTTTTTCCTCAAAAAATGTCACCAACACATTTTATTTTTTACTCCTACAAATATTTGAAAATGTCACATCTAGCTAGCACCAACACTTCTTTTTTCCTTCTAGGTATATATATATATATATAAAAAAAAACTCGTACCTACAAATATTTGAATAGGTATTTGTCTCTACTCAAATCTCGGAACACACTTTATCCTATCCTGTCTTTCTTTTCTCTTCGCTTTCGGGACGATAAGACCTCCGTTGTTACAGTACCTCTTGGAGAAAAACGCTTGAACTTGGCACTCATTGTAAGTTGTCATGCAATATACCTACATGTCATTCTTTGAAGAGACTGAAGACTGGATGTATAATTGTGATTTTACATGCAGTTCACACATTATAGGTACATACTTAGAACACTGCAGTATTTCAGCAGTCACTGCTGTACTTGCCTACAATTCGTGTTAACAACTTAGATGTAGGGTTTAAAGTAGATACCTATCATCTAAATCTAAATTCTAAAGGCAAAAGTGCTCTTGGGAGGACGCGACGATTTTTTTTTTCTTTCTATTTTTTTAGGTTTGATGGAAGGAACTGTGGAGGTCTTATCGTCCCGAAATGGAGAAGAAAGAAGGACAGGACAGGAGAAAGTCAGCCGTTCCGAGAACGAATCTTATGTGCTTTTAGATCAGGGGTTCCCAATAAGCCTTGGCTGGCGGACCACTTCCGAAAATCAGGATCACTTCGCGGACCCCCCCCCCCACGCCCATTCCACAGGTTTCAAGTGGGTTAATAATCCCGGAGTTTTCTTGTGGCCAATATTCAGATTTCAAATTTCTATTGATTGTAAATATTTTTTTTTGCTTTGGTGCTCACTCAACTTTTAGTAACCTTCCTGACTTTGTAAGCT
The DNA here is from genome assembly GCF_000475195.1 of Diaphorina citri. Classification (NCBI taxonomy): domain Eukaryota; kingdom Metazoa; phylum Arthropoda; class Insecta; order Hemiptera; family Psyllidae; genus Diaphorina; species Diaphorina citri. The sequence goes on from NW_007379990.1 coordinate 7,853, forward strand.
TTGATTTTGGAATTTTGCACAAAGCTTACTCAATTTTTCCTATTGTACAAATTTTTACACTTTTGATGTATTTAAGCCTTAGAGGGCTCATTCTCGGTGGGGAATGTCGCGGAAACCGCGAGTAAACACGGAAGTGTTTGAAAATTATTAGTTAAAGTTTAATGAGAGAATGGTTGCTAGGGAGTGTAAAATATTGATACTGGTTGCTAGGCAGTTATCGATTTTCTCGCCTAGGAAAGGTAAACAAAGATAGAGATTTTTCAGTTCGATAGAAAATTTGTCCAGAGAAGTGTCTAGAGAAAATTTAGTAGGAGAAATTTAGGAAGCCTATTTTGAAGAAGCCTAATTTAGAGAAGTTTTATGAGAAGTTTATAGAGAAGTTTTTTTATTAGAAGTTATTAGAAGAGACATTTTAAGAAGTTAATAGTAAAGAAGTTATAGTAAAAGTGTATAGTTTTTGAATACCTACAGAGACAATTTGTATAAAGTTATAGAATTTTGATAGAAGACATTGTGACATTTCAAGTTATATTATTGTGAATAAAAAATTACTCATTTGTTATTTGAAAGTAATACCCTGAAGTTCCTCTCTGTGCTAGTGAGTTCATGAGTAACCCTATAGGAGAACATATCTTCCCCCAACTGTGTGGTGAATCCCCCAAATGCTAATCAGCTAATCACAATCGCTTCCACTGCCGTCCTTTCGCCACACCCCCCCCCCAAAATGAATCGTGTGCTAAAGTTGAATATTTTTCCGACAAAACAAGACAGTGTTAGAAGGGTTGTTTTATTTTTATTAACAAAAGCTTAACTTCAAGATACACCTACGCTGCCTCTCAATGAGATTTTTGCATGTCCTTTATCAATTGTGATATGCGTGGTTTAATTGTGTTGGCTAACGTGAGGCGCATGTCATCGCTAGCGATCAGTTTGTTTCTGTGTTTTGTTTTAATAATAAATAACGTTGAAAATCCCCTTTCGCTCAGATAAGTGGTACTGAACAGCATCAGGTGTCTAAGCGCCGATTATCGTGTAGTTTAGTTGAAAATCCTCTTTCGCTCAGATAAGTGGTACTGAACAGCATCAGGTGTCTAAGCGCCGCTCTCCTTATTATCGTGTACAGTCCACTTCAACTGGGAAGTCCGATGACCGACCACTAGGTGGTCCGCGGACCACCAGTTGGGAACCACTGGTTTAGAGAAAAATTAAAAAAAAAAAAAGCTAAAATGTAAAACTTTGGGTTAATATCCTCTGCTTCTTTTAGCCATTCAACTGAAAGTATTTTTTTACAGGGTGGTCCAGAGGTACCTGACGGTTTTGATTTGCCATTACTTTGTTATAACTTAGAACTTGTCGTAGCTTTTTGAAATTAATATCACTAAATTCAGAACTAAATGAGCTTTTGTTACAATGTAGTCGTGGACATCGAGCTCTCGCTGCTGTGGCATTTCTTAAAAGGAGTGAATTTTTGACTAATGCTCAAAGGAAGTTTTGCACCCATTTTGATTTTCTTCCCTCTTCACCCAATCTTAGCTCATGCGATTTTTTTTTTTTTTTTTTTTTTTGAAAAAAAAGGGTTTTGATTTGCCCATTACTTTGTTATAACTTAGAACTTGTCGTAGCTTTTTGAAATTAATATCACTAAGTTCAGAACTAAATGAGCTTTTGTTACAATGTAGTCGTGGACATCGAGCTCTCGCTGCTGTGGCATTTCTTAAAAGTAGTGAATTTTTGAGTAATGCTCAGAGGAAGTTTTGCACCCATTTTGATTTTCTTCCCTCTTCACCCAATCTTAGCTCATGCGACTTTTTTTTCATGGAAAAAAAAGAGTTAACGGATGAGTTAACGGGTACTTCTTATTGCGAAATCCGTGCTATAGCCCAGGAAAGGCTAAAGACAGTATGTCGATTTTGCACACAGATTGAGTGTTTTCAAAATGAGGGCAATTTTTCGGATAGCGTTTCTGCCACACCTTATCACCATCACAAACAAAATCCCCAAAAAAGTAAACCTCATTTTGTTATCTATCTTCATGCCATAATATTGTAATAAAATATAATTGAATTAAAATTGAATTGAATTAATTGAATTGAATCTTTCATTTAAAATAAATATCACTCTTTTATCTTGAAAATTGAACGTGTAGCATCATTTTAAAAACCGTCAGGTAACTCAGGACCAAAAGTGGTACTGAACAGCATCAGGTGTCTAAGCGCCGCTCTTCGTGTAGTTTACAGCTTTGGCGGCCCAAAAAGTTCTAGCTCTGTATCTCTGTAAGATTCTTTGAAATTTGTATCATTTTGAAGCTCAACCAGCTCCTCCTGGATGTCTTCTGGCACATCTTCTACAGAAAACCGAGAATTTACAGGAGTAAGAAAAAAAAAATATATATATGTAGGCTAGCCATGGCACCCTCATAAGCAGAGCGTAACCATTGGACCAATCCCAGGAAGGGATCTTCATTCGATACAAAGTGGTATCAATCCAAAATCTGATAATAACACATGATTTGTGAAGGAAAAACACTGTGAAATGATGTGTCACACGGTACATTTTAATCACTTTGTCGATTCGCGAACTTTGCAAATTCTCGAAAAATGGTCTTAATCCAAAATCTGATATCACCACATGATTTATGAAGGAAATCCATTGTGAAATGATATGTCAAACAGGTTTATTTCAGTTAGTTGAATGTTCGCTATATTTCGCGAAATACGCAAAATCGCGAATAGCAAAAAAAGTGAATGAATAGTCGATTGTACATGAAATTTTACGTAGAATAATAATATGCAATAAAAAATAGGGGTTCTCATTTGAAATTCGACAGTTGGTACCAAGTTCGCGGGTTTCGCGAACTTGTTCGCGAATTTCAATATTGTAAAAATTCTTTGCAAAAATCAAAGAAATACGGAGTTTTTTATTTTTCGAAAATTCGGAGCAATTTGAGTGGGTCATACATTGGTGGACAACCTGTATAGGTACTTTAAATGAATCCTTATTACATGGGGAGTATTTTGAGATGGAAAATTTTCGACCAAAAATCGGCCGCCACAAGCGGCTCGGGACTTTTTTCACGTATTCCGCAATTGCAATAGAAAGTCGTGTGATGTTCACTATACTTTACTTACTTTGTGATTTTTCGTCACGATGAATTTCGGACTTCTGTCTTCACATTTCCGCAAGGAATTTGAAATTCCCTCTGACATCAAAGTAGATGTGGACGTGGTAACTATGCTGTGCCTCTTCCAAAATTTCTTCGTACAATATTCTATAAAGAAAATAAAAATAAATGAAAATCCTAAGCAGCGGTGACATCTATTTAGACCAGGGGTTCTTAACCTTTTAGAATTGGCGGACCACTATTGATAAACCAAAAATCTCGCGGACCACTTGAGATTATGTATATGCAATCAATTGTACATTGTACACGCTATGTGACAATGGGTATGTATTAGAGGACCTATATCTACCTGTAGGAAAAGAGATAGAAAATGAGAAAAATTAACATTATTATTTATTTATTTTTTTGTTTGTTGAGAAAAACAATTTTTTTTCTTTCTTAGGGGTACCTATGTTATATAAAATAGAGACACGATGACTTTTTCCTTACTCACCTCTCGCGGACCACCTGAAACCTTCTCGCGGACCACTAGTGGTCCACGGACCATCGATTTCCGTATTTAAGGCAGGGGCGGCTATTCAGGTGAAGGGAGTGAAGGGGCCCTTCACCTGATTCTAGGCGTAAAAACATCTATAATTAATTTAATTTAATGACTCAAATGAAAAAAAAAGTATAATATTAATATTGTAAAGTGTACCTAGCTATTCTAATAGCACGGAGGTTGCGAGTATCTTAATATTAATAATACATGCAGCGCATTCTATTAGAAATGTAAAGAAGTACTTGGAACTGTTGATAATGAATAGTTTGTTCTGCATCAGTAACTAGTGAAGCGATCATCCCAGGCCCTTCTCATTACTAGGGTTGCCATGACAACCTTAAATTTGCGTACAGTGTTGTTGTCGTGCGTACTCTGATACAACAAGTTCATACGAGTTCAAGTGAAGATCTGTTTTAAACCCCTTCTCAAGATAATATTTTCATGAATGTAGGGATGGGAATCGAAACAAAAGTATCGATTTTCAGAATCGATTTCATATCGAAACGTAAGTATCGATACACGAGATCGAATCGGAACCAAAGTATCGATATTTTGAAAAATCGATTTTAAAAAATCGGAAAAAATGCACTATGTAATATTTTAGATTTTAGAATATTAGATTATATTATACATATACGCTAATCAGTCTCAATCTTTTTTTTTCGCTCGTGGCATGTTATTTGTGTGTTTTTATGTTTTATTCCATCGCTTCGCTCCGGAATCCCGCTAGTTCATCCCGAGGCATGGCCAAACTTGTAGAAAAGGCATGGCCGAAAGGCCGACCTTCTAGAAAATAATGAAAAAACGGTCGCGCTGCGCGCTCCCTATTAGCTGCATAGTTATCAAACTAAAAACATAAACGAAAATCAAAATGTTGGTCGAGAGCGGAACATTTCTCTCCCGCAGTCTCTGCTTCCTGTGTATTTCTTATGGAGATTTTAGCGATCAAAAATTGATCATATCTCAGGATCGGTTTAGATTTTCGCAAAATCCTTTCTTATTGCACACCTAGACCATAAAAGGAATATCCCTACCAAATTTCAGCTTTCTAGGTGTTGTGGTTATAGAGATAGAGCGATCAGTGTGTGAAGCGGAGGAGGAGGAGGAGGAGGAGGATGGATGATAATGAATTACTATGAATGAACATTATATGAATTTAGAAACCTGAAATTTTGTATGCTAGGGATGGATGATAATGAATTACTATGAATGAACATTATATGAATTTAGAAACCTGAAATTTTGTATGCTAGTCTATATAGTTTGAAGGTATACATGTAGACATGTGCATAGATTTACTCGTACAGGGTGACAAAGAAATACTGTACACAGCATATTTTCAGCTTTCATCATTTAAGTACCTACAATCGATAACGTTAAACATTCAACTGTACTCACTGAACTTACATGAAAGGAGGGAAGGGAAAAGAACGTGGAGAAGGATGTAAAATATTCTACAGTGGAGCAAATTGGAAATGGAAGAAACCGAGTTGGCATTGTATTGGACAATAAGATGAAGAAGAAAGTAACCCAAGTAAACAGGAGAAGTGATAGACTGATGTCAATGAAAATGGAATTACAAGGTGAAACACAGAAACATGGAACATTGTGTGTGGTTAGTTGCTTACGCACCTTAAGTTGGGTGTGATGACGAAGTAAAAGAATCTTTCTGGAGGGAACTTGAACAAGAAATAAGCTCAACACCAAATCATGAGAAGCTTTTTCTAGGTGGAGATCTAAATGACCACATTGGTAAAAGACCTGATGATACGACTGAGCGGGTGAGAGGAAGATGGGGTACAGGTGTTAAAAATGAAGAGGGAAAAACCCTGATAGAATTTGCTGTTATCACAAACCTAGTAGTCTGCAATACCTTCTTTCTTCTCGCCCATCTGATGAGAGGCATACTACGGGATGGGCATGCTACGACACAGACCACATGCGTCCAATGTAGCAGTTGTTTTCCCTACGAAATAAAAACGGCGGTGAAACACTCATCTTAAAAAAAAAAAAGAAAAATGAAACCCAACTCATCACCTACAGGAGTGGAGGAACTAAAAGTCAAATCGACTTTCTTCTATGCCACAGACGAAAAATGAAACCCAACTCATCACCTACAGGAGTGGAGGAACTAAAAGTCAAATCGACTTTCTTCTATGCCACAGACAGCAATTAAAAGAAAAGTAGTAAATAATAAAGCTGTAACACCTCAGCACAGAGTGGTACAATGGTAGTCATCGACTGCGAGTATGAAGTAAAGAAGAAGACCATAGAGAATTCTTTTTCCTATTCCTAAAATAAAGTGGTGGAGTTTAGAAGGTCTAATGATACGAAATCAATTCAAGAATGATGTACTTACAATAGATCAGTTGCGCTTATTTGGGTGATATTGCAAAGTCATAGAGCAAGAAAAATGAGGACCAACGGGGTTTTTCTTTTTCTTCTACGAGTTCTAGATCCCGAGATAAATCGATTAAAAAAATGCCGGTAAATCGTGAACTTTGACGTCACGCCATACGCTCCCGTAGGCGATGACTTCACATCAAATGTCCCGAGAAAAGCTCCCTCGCAGGCAACGCATTAATGTGTTTGTGTGCATGCATTTCTGCGCAATTCATGTTTGTGTGCATACGTTTCTGCGCATCTCCTGAAATCTGACGTCAGAGTTCAGGACTCTGACGGAGGAGAGAGAGAGAGAGAGAGGGAAAGGAAGAAAGAAAAAGAGAGACAGATTCCTTCTTCTTCTCTCTCTCCTCTCTCCCTCTCCTCTACACTCTTTCTCTCTCTCTCTCTCCTCTTTTTGAAAGGAAGAGGAAGGAAGAGATAGAGAGAGAAAGAGAGTGTGTGTATGTGTGTGAGAGAGAGAGAGAGAAAGAGAGATAGAAATGATATGAGAGAGAGAGAGAAAGCATGTTTATTTCACTTATCGTATTACTTGCAGTCAAACACAAATGTCGCACAACAGAGAGCTCATTAGTTCAGACCCCCGCTGTGGCAAAAAATATAATAATGATAGTTAAAATACCAAATGTAATTGTATCATTACAAATAATATCAAACGCAGGATACAGTTGTATTACAAATCACAACGTATCAACCTTGTTATTATTTGTTACATATTATTATGTACTTTGTTTTCAGAAAATAGTTTTAGGTGGAAAAATGGAAGAAGAGGAGCATAGAGAAAGGAAGAAAGAAAAAGAGAGACAGATCCCCTCTTTTCTCTCTCTCCCTCTCTCTCTCTCCTCTTTTTGAAAGGAAGAGGAAGGAAGAGATAGAAAGAGAGTGTGTGTGAGAGAGAGAAAGAGAGATAGAGATGATATGTAGTCGGTGGCCTAACGTCAAAAAAGCTGCATTTCGTCAGGAAAGCACCAAATTTGGCATGGACCTTTATTTGGACCATATAAAATTTGTTACAAATGACAATTACAAAGGAAAGCGAGCATTGTTGTACATACATAATTATTATATTTGAGATATTTAGATATGGAACAAAAAATAATCAAGGGGTTTTATTAAAAGGGGGCCCAAAGACAAAGTAGAAGTAGGTACACTGAAAAAAAAAAATAATAAAAAAATAAATAAAAATCTTTTGAATGCGTTTCAATTGACGCTTTACAGTCAATACAGAGAATAGAGACAGCCAATAGAGACAAAGGAAACAGCAGTTGATGTTGCAATAAGTTGACAAAGTTTGATAGCAATCGGATGAGCGGTTTGCCCAGGCATAAAGTTCGAACAAACACACACACACATCACAAACAAATAAATATTCATTTTTATATATTAGATTACTTAAAACAAAACATTCCTCTCATTTGCATTACACACAATGCCCTCATACCTGATCAAAATCCTTGAGGCAAAATCACACATAACACCCCCTCAATACAAAATTATACAACACCCCCTCAAGCCAAAACACCCTTAAAACAGGGCTGTATCCAGGATTTTGTCGAGGAGGGGGGGGGATGCTTAAAATTTTCGAAGTTTATAGGTCGTCGCGACAAATTTCAAGATCAGAGCTCATTTGTGTGAGAAAATGTGACAAAAAACCCCCAAAAACCGGTTTTTTTGGTTTATGATTTTCTGGACAAAATTTGCACCACCACTTTCGTGTTCCTGGTAAAGAGACCTTTAATTTGATATATAGGTCGATTAGGTTTGGATAAGTCCTTCTATGGGGTCAGACAGACAGATAGTGTAACAGACGACACCGAAGCGAATACAATAGTCCGTCCCTTATACCTTTTTATTACTATTGTAATAATAAAGGAAGGACGAACTAAAAATGAATATTTGTGTGTGTGTTTGTTTGTTTGTTCGAACTTGCCAAACCGCTCATCCGATTGATATGAAACTTTGTGAACTTATTGCTTGCACTCCCCTGAAGGTTAGAGGCTATTTTCTGGTTCGTTTTTGTTAAGCTACTCCTAGCAAGACCACTAAATGGATGAGTGACATGAACGGCCATGCCTTAAGGATGGACCTATTTGAAGCACAAATCATCACCAATCGATATGAATTTCTATTTTTGGTACTTCCTCTGTTGGCGGGAGAACATGGAAAAATGAAAATTTTAACAGGCCATAACTCCGGCCCTGGTAGTCGGATCGAGTTAAAACTTGTACCAATGTACTACGTTCTTTAAGACCTTCAATATGATGCATCGAAAATAGGGGGTTCATCCCGATGCATGGCCAAACTTGTAGAAAAGGCATGGCCGAACTTGTAAAAAATAATAAAAAATACGGTCGCGCTGCGCGCTCCCTATTAGCTGCATAGTTATAGTTACCAAACTAAAAACATAAACGAAACTCAAAATGTTGGTCGAGAGCGGAACATTTCTCTCCCGCAGTCTCTGCACTCTGTGTATTTCTTATGGTGGAAATTTTAGCGATCAAAAATTGATCATATCTCAGGATTGGTTTAGATTTTCACAAAATCCTTTCTTATTGTACACCTAGACCATAAAAGGAATGTTCCTACCAAATTTCAGCTTTCTAGGTGTTGTGGTTCTGGAGATAGAGCGATCAGTGTGGAACTATGAAATGTGAACTGTGAATGGATCTTTGTTCTTTGTGACGGGTACCTATTTTAGGTAGGTGAAAAATGGTGTTTTGGATTATTATTCTGAAATCCAATTTTATCTAGTGTAAGAGGCCCTGATAACTTTGGGGGGGGCTTAAGCCCCCCAAGCCCTCCCCTATCGCCGCCTATGGTTTAGATTTTCGCAAAATCCTTTCTTATTGCACACCTAGACCATAAAAGAAATATTCCTACCAAATTTCAGCTTTCTAGGAGTTGTGGTTCAGGAGATAGAGCGATCAGTGTGTGAAATGTGAATGGATCTTGATTTTATAACATAAGCTTTTAATGTTGGCTCCCCTGGGGCCCACCCTGAAAAAGTCCCTGAATTTTTACATAGCCTATAAGAAACTAGAGGTAAATATAGGCTTGTATACAAAATTTCAGGATTCTAAATTCATCGGTTCAAAAATTAAGGTGGGGGGGGGGACTTTATGAATGCACTGTATATATATATGAAATTCGACGTAGATTTCAAAAAAATGAAATAAAAAGTAGGAGTTCTCGTTCTCGGTTGAATTTCTCGAGACTCAGTTGAATATTGCATGTGGTTACATCAGATTTTAGGTTGAGACCATTTTTCGCGAATTTGCGAAATTTGCAAAGTTCGCGAATCGACAAAGTGATTGAAATGTACCAAGGAGAAAAATGGAGCTCGAGGGGGTGGGGGGCAGGCCCCCTCGCCCCCCTAAATACGGCCCTGGCCAGAGATAAAGAAACGTGGTGGTGGGACGAAAATGTTCAGAAAGCTGTTAAAGAAAAGAAAATTACAAAGAAGAGATGGGACGAAACAAGAAGTGATGAAGATAAAGCAAGATACAAGGAAACCAACAATCAACAAAGAATCGAAAAGAAAAACAGTGGCAAGAGCAAAGGCAACAGCATTTAGTGTATTCTACGGAAGTATAAACAAAAAATAAGGAGAGAAGAAACTATTTCGCATTGCAAATTTCGCATTGCAAAGGAGAGAGAGAAAGCCTCGAAAGATTTTACCCTCATTAAGACAGATTAAAGATGACCAAGGCGTTGTCACTAAGAGAAGAGAGAGAAATAAAAGAGAGATGGAAAACATATTTTGAAAAGTTGCTTAGTGAAGAGAATCCCAGAAATGCTTTTGAAGAATCAACACTAAATGAAGGAAGACAGCAGAGATTAGTATAGAGCAGCGGTCCCCAACCGGGGGTACGCGAGAGACCCTCCAGGGATACGTGAAAAAATATTGTGTAATGGCGGACAAAGGCAAATTTTTTGACGGCTTATGAGTGCAGTACAACCCAGAAAAGTACTGAATTTTGACTTCAAGGTACTGAAATACTGAATTTTTTTCAAAAGGTAGTGAGTGTGTTTAGAACTTAGTTGACCAAACGATAGTGAAGGTCTATGTTTTAACTCGACCGTTTTGCATTTGGTTTGGATGTCTGTATGTTCCGCTATAACTGCCGATTGCCTGGTCTGATTTTGATGAAATTTGGTACATATGTTCCTTGAATCAAGGCACGTCGATCCTTGAAATTTGGGGCCCCAAAGTTGAACGGGGCCCCCGTTACGATCTTTCAAAGCTTTACGATCCCCCAATACAGTTGCCACGCATATCAATACATATTTTCATATGCGTGGGAAGTCAAGATGGTAAACCCCTGACAATCTATTGTTCTGTCAAAGGTTCAAAATGAACCAAAGGTAAATCTTTTGTTTCGTTTAAAAGGTTCAAAATCAAAAATTCTTTAATTTTATTTTTTAGAGTGATTGACAGGTTTTATCAAGCACGCCGATATCATACGTAGCGACAACACTGTACTCCCGTGATGATGTCATCTACCAATATCGTACGACGCGCTGTGGGCTTATTACCATAGGGATTTGGGTTAGGGGCTCAAATAGATCGAATAGGTATCTATCTACGCATTTTGTTATCACTATTTTTCAATATCAGCTTAGGTACTTATACCTATTTTCAAATTTAGATATTTTCATTCCATTTTTTTATCATGCACTTATTCAAGTAGTTACTTTTTCGTACATGTACATTTTTTTTAAGGGGTTTGACAGAGTGAACTGTAACTGCTATGGTCTTATCGTCCCGAATTCGAAGAGAGAAGGAAGACAGGATAGGAGAAAGCCAGCCGTTCCGAGAACGAACATTATCTCATCAGGATAAAATCCGCCCTGGGCGGGAATCGAACCCGCGGCCTAGCGCTTACAAGGCAGACGCACTACCAACTAAGCTAAGTAGGCTGGCACATTTATTTCGATCGAGAAGAATAATATGATCTCCACATACCAAACATCCCTGCTCAAAGTTCCACTTTATGTAAACACTACCTACGTAGGTATCTACCTATGTAGGTACCTGCCTATGTAGGTACCTATCTACCTACCTATGTAGCAGAGTTGTGAAGTAATGATTACTTGATGTAATTAATTCCTAATTCTAATTACTAGCTCATGTAGTTGTTATCAGTTTGGGCAATTACAAATTACTGCCTACTAAATGTACTGGCGATTACCCATTACATTTCACGAAGTAATTGTATTTGATAGGACCAACTACTAATTCCTAGGAAAGTAATTGAAGTCGCAATTTCGATTACATTTGATGTAATGGGTAGTTAATTACATTGTAATTGGGATTCCAATACCCATTACAAATGAGGTGAGGGTAATATGAGTAGGTGGGTAGCTTGTCGTCAAATGGAGGGGTAAAGCCCCCATCACCAAAGTCCAGTCAGAAATGCACCTTTTTATACCTTTTTTTCGTTTTGTTCTAAATGATAGATGGAGTATTTTTTGTTGCGAGCTTTAGCTAAAAAGATATCATCTTGCCATCCACCAAAAAAACATTTGGGAAGGTGTAATCGTAAGAAGTAATTGGAAATTTCAATTACTAATTACTTTCAGATGTAATTAGTAATTGGACCTTCCAATTCCTAATTACTTCCTGATGTAATTGTAATTGTGATTACAATTTCATTTAATGTAATTGGTAATTGATGGACCCAATTTCAATTACTCTCAAAAGTAATTGTAGTTGCAATTACAATTACATTTGAATGTAATTGTAATTGCGATCTCAATTACAATACATGTAATTGTAATTGTAATTTGTAATGGGAATTACTTTTTTAAAAACTCTGCCTAGGTATGGGTATCCGGTACTCATTATGATGAGCGGGGGTACGTGTGATTAAATCCGAGTACCTAAGGGGTACGCGAGCGAAAAAAGGTTGGAAACCGCTGGTATAGAGGAAGTAGTTCTTGCAGTAAAAGAGACCCCATAAAAACACAAATGTGAAAAAAAAGCCAAGTTCCTATCCGAAAATGTCGGCCCATAAAAGTAGTGAGATCAGAAAATTAAGGCCAAGTCTGCATTACCAGTTTTTCGTGCCTGCTAAAATGCTGAATCTCAATTCCTTCAATACGAAATCGCGAATCGGTTTCTACCCGGGTAGAGTCGGGATAGAATCCAGATACAGGATCGGCTAATCCGAGTCTATCTGGATTATACCCGGATAGAATCCTATTTTGGTTACTTGGGATACTCTCGGAACTGTTTATTTGGCTGTCACGCACACTTCTAGGTCTGGTATCTCTTATATCTGAGTTGACGTACGCAAACTTCAGATCAGATTGTTTTGCTTACTTCAACTCAGCTCTGGGATCATTGAATCTTGAGGGTGGACTCTACTGATAGCGATCATATTAATTTGTCACAAAAATACGTGTCATCCCTAAGACAGTAAGACATCGCCAATACTTACCTGAGGAATAGTACGGATGATCTTTCTCGTCCAAAGCCTGGGCCAAGTTATATTTGTAGTATCGGATGAAATATTGAACCACGATACACATTGAGCACATGAAAGTTGATAAGAAAGCCACACTGACAAATAGATGGACAGTAGTCAGATGGCTAAATTGAATAATAGGATAGTTGACACTCGTCTTGATACTTATGAGGGGCTTGACTTCTGAAACATTTTATTTAGATGTGATTTTTATTTGGTTTATCTACTAAAACTGTTACAAAAGGTTTGTTTGTTTTTTTTTTTTTTTTTTTTTTTTTTTTTTTTTTTTTTTTTTTTTTTTTTTTTTTAAAAATTACAAGTAAAACGTACCTACCTATTAATTTTCTTTACGATTAATTATTTGTATTATTATTATTTTATTTTTTTTCCCCCTTTCCTTCCTTAAATCATGGAGTTATCCCTTCTATAGATAAGTTTTCATCTAAAATTCTCAATTTAATGAGATCTCAAAATATTATTTAAGAGTGATTAATAAAAAGGTCTAACGCATCACCGTTAGTAGAGCTAAAGCCCCGGTGTGGTTGGGTATATCGCATAAAAGTTGAAGTTATGGGTGGCCGCCTTCACTAATGTAGGTCCTTATTTCTTACCTATTTGTTTTGCGTTTATCAAAAATCCACCCATGCATTCTTGTAGACTAGAAAAAGGTACGCTTGAGAAGAATTCAAGAAAAAATGAGGGGCCAGTAGAATAAAGTGGGTATGACATATTTGACCATTGCGTTATATGAGCCGTCAAATGTGACATTATGGAGTCTCCATTTCTAACCTTCAACCATTGAGAACATGGAAGTTTCAAATGTTCTATTTCCAACTCTATTTTATGATTATTATCCGCCTGAAATTAGAAAAAATATACAAGGTGAACACGAAAAACGTTACCAAAAGCCTAGGTGGATTCCTGAGGTCATTTCCACCAAAAAATATTCTATCTAATATATTATAAAAATGAATATTTGTTTGTTTGTGTGTGTGTGTGTTTGTTCGTCACCAGGGCACTTCTGGAGCCACCGCTGGAAGTGATACCAGAAGTACCGGGGGCGACCGTGTGTTAAGAAGGCGGGCACCGGTCAGACAAACAGAACAAACCCACAACACCAGGGAAAACGCCGAAATCACAAGTAGCCAGAATCCAACAACAAGTGCTACAACTACTGCAAGTGTTTCTCAGTTGGCAAACCCAATTATGGCTGAGACCACTGCAGTAGGCGAAAGAAGAGTGCGCATGAAATGGACACAAGATATTAACCTTTTTATCATGCGCACCTTCTATCAAGTAACACAGCTCGAGACAAACATGACAGCGTATAGGGAAAAAATACATCGGGCCTTCGTCCAAAAATACCCATCAATGCCAGTCTCCCAACAGAGAGTAGCTGACCAGAGACGAACAATCGTCAAGAATAAACTACTCTCTGACGAAGTACTTGAGAGAATTAAAGCTCAAGTACGGACTGCAATTGGACGAGGGACTGAGGAAGAGGCACAAAGACCAGACTCGGAATATATTCAACAACGCGAAGCAAATATAACAACAACGGCACCAGAGAATGGGATCAACAGCAACCCACCGACCGACCAAGAGCTTGCATACCGGGAGGACGATCTTGAGAAGGAACTTGTGGAGTTATTCAAAGAAGCTACTCAGAAATACATGGGAATGGACCCCACAAAAAGACCTTGGATACCTAAACAAAAAACTTCTCAGAAATTTGCCAAAATAGTTGACCTCATGAACACCAAGGTATTACCAGCAAATATGATTCATTTAATTCTCCAATAAATAATTAAATAAATAACTTATTAATAATTACCATTCCCATAAACTCCTGGTTTATGTTTTTAGTTTGATGACTACAAGTTCGGCCATGCCTTTTCCACAAGGTTGGCCATGCCTCGGGATGAACTAGTAAGTTATAAGAACGAGATCCATTCACTCATTCACATTTCACATTTCACACACTGATCGCTCTATCTCTAGAACCACAACACCTAGAAAGTTGAAATTTGGTAGGAATATTCCTTTTATGGTCTAGGTGTGCAATAAGAAAGGATTTTGCGAAAATCTAAACCGATCCTGAGATATGATCAATTTTTGATCGCTAAAATCACCATAAGAAATACACAGGGTGCAGAGACTGCGTGAGAGAAAACTTTTCCTCGCTCGCTTAATATTTGAGTTTCGTTTATGTTTTTAGTTTGAAAACTATACAGCTAACAGGGAGCGCGCAGCGCGACCGTATTTTTATTTTCTACAAGTTCGGCTATGCCTTTTCTACAAGTTTGGCCATGCCTCGGGATGAACTAGCGGTATTCCGGAGCGAAGCGACGGAATTCAGCTAGTTAAACAATAGAGAGACATAATATTGATGTCAGCAGTTCTGGGAGCTCTTGGATGTGACAGACCCACGATTCGTGGCAGTCGAAGTGTGTGAGTTGTTGAGTGTTCATGTGTGTGAAAATCCTCTGGTGAGTCCTCCCTTATTGTTACTTACTCCCATCAATAATTTACTCTAAGGAAGCAACCACGATCATTTTAACTTTAATAAATAAACATACACAATATTATTAGATATCACTCTTCAAATCGCTACTTCTCCATTTCGTCCAGGTCGAGCCACTTCTCCAATTAGTCCGGACTCGGGCTGCCGGAATGGTTATACCATCAATGCCCAACAGAGAGTAGCTGACCAGAGACGAACAATCGTCAAAAATAAACTACTCTCTGATGAAGTACTTGAGAGAATTAAAGCTCAAGTACGGACTGCAATTGGACGAGGGACTGAGAAAGAGGCACAAAGACCAGACCCGGAATATATTCAACAACGCGAAGCAAATGTAACAGCAACGGCATCAGAGAATGGGATCAACAGCAACCCGCCGACCGACCAAGAGCTTGCATACCGGGAGGACGATCTTGAGAAGGAACTTGTGGAGTTATTGTCCGTTTTTACTTTCTATTACTACAGTATAGCAGAGCTATATGTATGTGTGTACTACAGGTTTAAATGGGAAAATTGGAAAAGGTGGTATACAAAATATCTCAAGAACGGTTTGTCCTAGGGCGATGAAATTTGGTATGCTATCCCGGTATGGTCCAAGGACGCGACTGTAACAATTTGGTAAAAATCGGACAGTCACTCATCCAGATATCAACCAAAGTCAATGTTGCTTCGAACTTCGAAAAAAAAAGAGTTCAATTTTTTTCATACTTTATATGATTCCTTATCACACGGGGAGTATTTTAAGATAGGAAATTTTTGGTCGAAAATTGGCCGCCGTAGGCGGTCGATTTTGACTTAGAAAAATTTTCAAAAAAAGGTTCAATTTTTGGACACGCTTTAATGATTCCTCATTACATGGGGAGTATTTTAAGATGGGAAATTTTTGGTCGAAAATTGGCCGCCGTAGGCGGCTCAGGCTCGGGACTTATAAAAATTTCCATTTTTTTAATTTTATTTTTTACTTTCTTTTTTTTTCAAATACGTATTCCGCAAATGTAATAGAAAGTCGTGTGATGTTCACACCAGATTTTTTTCTCGTGTACTCAGTTCAAAATTCATTGTTCAGTTCAATTAATTTACGAATACGCGACTGGTTTCGACCCGCACTACAATTCGGGACTGTCCATGTCCAACAAGTAAAATTTGGGAATAAACTGGGAAACTTACCGCCGCACATAGTGGTATTAACAAGTTAAAAATGCGTTTTAAGCTATATTTGAGCCTTACACTCTATGAGTTCACTTTCTGAAGGTGGGTTCGAGGCTCAAAAGCACCACTTTTTTTTTTTTTTTTTTTTTTTTTTAGTTTGAAAACTATACAGCTAACAGGGAGCGCGCAGCGCGACCGTATTTTTATTTTCTACAAGTTCGGCTATGCCTTTTCTACAAGTTTGGCCATGCCTCGGGATGAACTAGCGGTATTCCGGAGCGAAGCGACGGAATTCAGCTAGTTAAACAATAGAGAGACATAATATTGATGTCAGCAGTTCTGGGAGCTCTTGGATGTGACAGACCCACGATTCGTGGCAGTCGAAGTGTAAAGTAAAAATTATTTTATATATTATTTTTGTTTTCATCACTATTATACATAGGATAGATAATCAAACTTCTTCATCAGAGCTGATAAAATCGTGTTCAACCCTGGTTTCTGGACTATCAGGGCATTTCAGCATCGATTGCATCGAAATTGTCTCTTTAGAGAAGGGTTGAGAGCTTCTCCGACTGCTTCGCGGTCTCATTCCTGTCATGAGAGGGTCGGAATTGATGAGTAACCTGTAAAACAAGCTGGGTCCGTCCCTCCGGGAATTTTTTAGCCCGTGTTTTATTTGATCGTGGTTAAAGAAAATCAGTACCTATGTACCTACCGTAAGTGGGGGATAGATTGCCCAACATTTAAGCATTTTTTTCTTTAATCAGTCACAACTTTTTTATTATTTAACATATTTAAGTAATTTATTTAATATCCATATCACAAAAATATCACCTGTATGTAATGCATTAGACACTTCTACCTGAAAATATGCGTTAGAAATATTTATTTAATATCCATATCACAAAAATATCACCTGTATGTAATGCATTAGACACTTCTACCTGAAAATATGCGTTAGAAATCTCAAGGGCCTATTTTAGAAAATAGCTTTTTGTCCCTCCCAGATTCGGCAAATACCACTATGTGCGCCGCGCCGCTCATGGTTTTGGTAAATTGGGAGCGTGTCTATGGACCAAGTTCTGTCACTTTATTACTGACCGTCATGTAGTTAATTTTAAAATAAAAAATCTGGTGTGAACATCACACGACTTTCTATTACATTTGCGGAATACGTATTTGAAAAAAAAGAAAAATTTTCCCGAGCCTGAGCCGCCGAGCCGAGCCTGAGCCGCCTACGGCGACCGATTTTTGGTCGAAAATTTCCTATCTTAAAATACTCCCCATGTAATGATGGATCATTTAAAAGTGTCCAAAAATTGATTTTTTTTTTGACCGCCTACGGCGGCCAATGTTTGGTCGAAAATTTCCTATCTTAAAGTACTCCCCATGTAATAAGGAAATAAGGGATCATTAAAAAGTGTCCAAAAATTGAACTTTTTTTTTTAAATTTTGGTCCAAAATCGACCGCCTGCGGCGGCCAATTTTCGACCAAAAATTTTCTGTCTTAAAATACTCCCCGTGTGATAAGGAATCATATAAAGTATGAAAAAAATTGATTTTTTTTTTTTTTCGAAGTGCGAAGCAACATTGACTTTGGTTGATATCTGGATGGGTGACTATCCGATTTTTAGCAAATTGTTACAGTCGCGTCCTTGGACCATACCGGGATAGCATACCAAATTTCATTTCTCTACAAAAAAGGCTGCAACGAAAAATAGAGACCAAAAGAGCTGAGATAGCACATCTCAATGAATACAAAAGAGGTCGACCAAGCAGGAAACTAGAAAGGAAATTGCATGAAATACTCGAGAAGTACAAGATCCACACACCACGAGATAGTATGAATGAAGCAACTGCTGAGTTTTTGACACGTTACAACAAAAACTAGCCGTTCTTAGCAGTCGACACTAAATGCACCAAGAGAAAGCAAGAGAACAGCAGATTTTATAACAACGAGAAAAAGTTTTACAAAGATCTCAAGAATCTGAGCTGTGAACAAGAGAATATAGGTAGCACACCCGAACCAAACCAGATAAATGACTACTGGTCATCAATCTGGACAAGGCAAGGGCAATATAACAGAGAAGCACACTGGTTACAAAAAGAAAGTGAAGAAATTAATATTAACCAAATGGAGGAGCCAATTATCACAAGGGGGCAGTTAACAACCATTATAAATGCACTACACAATTGGAAAAGCCCAGGTAGTGACAACATCCACAACTTCTAGTGCAAGAAACTCACCTGCTTGCACGAAGAAATCCTGCGATACGTTAACCACTTCATTAACAACCCGCAAGAAGTACCTACCAGTTTTTCTCACGGCAGGAAAGACATACCTGCTGCCCAAGAAAGAAAGTACGACAGACCCATCCAAGTACCGACCCATCACCTGCTTACAAATCTTTTACAAAATAATGACATCGTGTATAGCTGATCTACTGAATGAACACATAGAGAAGGAGAAGATTGTGACAGAAGAACAAAAAGGGTGTAAGAAAGGTGCTAAAGGTTGCAAAGAACAACTCATAATTGACTCCGTAATATTGAAGCATGCCCAAAATAAAAATAGAAATCTTTCATATTGCTATGTAGATCACCAGAAAGCTTATAACTCCGTTCCGCACGCATGGTTACTAAAAGTCCTGGAATTATACAAAGTACACCCAAAAATAATAAAACTACTAGGAAACTTAATGAACACCGGGAGGACTGCAATTCATCTGCAGATAGAAAATCAAACTGAACAGAATAATAAAAGACTAGGTAAAGAACAGCACATAACCACAAACCAAACTGAACAGAATAATAAAAGACTAGGTAAAGAACAGCACATAACCACAAACGCCACCCCCATAATACAAATAACCAGAGGTATATTCCAAGGAGACTCCCTCAGTCCGATCTGGTTCTGTTTGGCCCTAAATCCACTATCCAAACTCCTATCCAGAACTGGCATCGGATACAATTTGAACTCAGGTCGAAACAACCATCTAATATCCCATCAATTCTATATGGATGACTTGAAGTTGTATGCACCATCACACGGGAAGCTGAGAGAACTAATCGTGCTAGTAGAATAGAATAGAATAGAATATACCCTGCTTATACTGCCAGAATGAGACTGAAAAGTCCCTTTACTCCCGCAGTCTAAGCAAGGTCTCATGTATTTGGTACAATGTTTTCAAAAATAAATTACAATAGACCCTTGCTTAAATTAAGAAAAAAAAAAAATGCTAGTAGAGCAATTCTCTAATGATATTGGAATGAAATTTGGTCCAGATAAGTGCAAAGTTATAAATATGAAACAAGTGCAGTACAATTAGAATCAGGGGGAATAATAGAAGCGATGGACGAAACCGATGTGTATAAGTACTTAGGATATGCACAAGCAAGAAATATCAGGCACAGAGAAATAAAAGACGCCCTCACTTAAACCTTGTTCCCACGGCGCGTGGCGCGGCGAGTCTCGTCCGTAGTTCGACGAGCCACGCGCCGTGGGAACACTTAAGTTCGTGGCGCGCCGAGCAGGCGCGTGTAGGCTTGTGTAGGTGCGTACAGGCGCGTTCGTTCCCATAATTTGTTGGTAAACATCAAAGAGGCGCGTGGCTCGGCGGATCACGAGTGACACGAGTCACAGATCAGGTTTGTCTAGAGTGTTCCAACGGCGCGTGGTTTGTTTTCGTTTTAGTATTTTTAAATTTTCATTAGTGTTAAAAGTAATTATTTTTTAAAAGAAAATCTAAACACTTAAGGAATATATATCTAATAATTTATAAACATGTTAGAATTTATTATTAATATTAAATAATAAAAAAATTTAATTGTGTTATTATATCACAAATTTAATCATCTTTCACCTTTACCTTTAAAATATATAGGCCTTGATGTGGGATTGAACCCACAACCTCCAAATGTTTCCTCCAAACATGCATTTGGAGGAAAATAACTGTGCTACTGAGGTTGTGTTGAATTTATTATTATGTATATTTTCTCCTATTTTTTTTTTTTTTTTTTTTTTTTTTTTTTTTCCTAAAATTTTAAAAATTTTTTTTTTTTGTTTTTTTTTCCTTTTTTTTTTTTTTTTTTTTTTTTTGTCCTAAATATGTAATAGATATTTCTTTATGTGTTTAGTTTTTCGTTTAATAATTATATTCCATTGTTTTTATTTTAAGTTGTAGTTTGTATTTTTTTAATAATGGAGTGGGCAAATGAACCTGTCATTGAACAAATCTAGAGCAGTAGGAACGAGCCATCCGTGAATGTCTGTGGTTTGCCAACCAACGAGCCTATTCGCGCCGTGGGAACAACAAGGCGCATCAAATTGACAAGTCAAGGCAAGTCTGTACGGATGAGAGATTCCAAGACTCGGCGAGCCACGAGCCGCCGCACCACGCGCCATGGGAACAAGGCTTAAGACCCGTGCGTGTAGAACTAACCAGGCAAAGAAAATTACACCCAAAATCTAGCACGATCAGAATTAGTCTACCGAGAAATGAGGGCGGGAGGGGGTTGATAGATATAAAAAACCTGTGCAGTAAGCAAATAAGTCAGCTCAGAGAATATTTCCATGGGAAGAAAAACACGTCAATCCTGCATCAGAGAGTATGCGAAGCAGATAAAAATTATACACCCCTTAACCTAGCCAACGAAGAAAGACAAATAAATGAGAATGTAAGGTGCGAGGCTGATAAGCTGGAAGAATGGCGCAGTAAACCCCTCCATGGAAGACACGCCCATGACCTGAACCACACTAATGTCGACAAGACAGCGTCGAACGCGTGGCTCAGACATGGTCAACTCTTCCCTGAAACAGAGGGATTTATGATAGCCATTCAAGACCAGGTTATCAGCACCAGTATGTAACTACTTGAAATACATCGTAAAAGACACGGAGGTAAGAAAAGATAAATGCCGGAAATGCAGAGACAAACCAGAGACATCCGCGTGCAGCAGTCTAGCTCAAACAGACTATCTCCATCGGCATAATCAAGTAGTAGCAATAATACACCAACAGTTTTGCTCCAACCTGAATTTGAAAGAGGAAAAAATAGCATATTATAAATACAAACCACCCCCAGTGCTAGAATCAGAGAGGCATACATAGATCTATTTTAACAGACCGCACCGTCAACCACAACAGACCAGACATAGTATGGCGGGACAAGGTACAAAAGACTGCATACTTGATAGATGTGGCGGTACCTAATACTCATAACCTGGAGCATACTATAAATGAAAAGAGGAGAAAACACCAGGAACTAAGTGACGAAGTGAAAAGAATGTGGAACCTCGAAAAAGTAGTGACCATCCCGATAGTGTTGTCTTCCACAGGCATTATCCCACACAAACTCCATGAAAGCCTGAAAACCCTTAATATAAAGAAAAATGTGTACATATTAATCCAAAACGCTGTGATTCTGAATACAACTCGTATCGTGCGAAAATTCTTGAGCTAAAAGATGAGAATACTTGGTATCCACCCGTATCTCATCTGAAAAACCGGCATAAAGCCGAGTAGATGTATTAATCACCTTCAGAAAATAATAATTGACCGAACGAAGTGAAGGTCTATGTTTTAACTGGACCGTTTTGCATTTGGTTTGGATGTCTGTATGTTCCGCTATAACTCCCGATTGCCTTTGATGAAATTTGGTACACATCTTCATTAAATCAAGGCACGTCGCTGATTGAAATTTGGGGCCCCAAAGTTAAACGGGGCCCCCGTTATGATCTTTCAAAGCTTTACGATCCCCCAATACAGTTGCCACGCATATCAATACATATTCATATGCGTGGGAAGTCAAGATGGTAAACCCCTGACAATCTATTGTTCTATCAAAGGTTCAAAATGAACCAAAGAAAGCAATGTGTCTACACAAGAGCACTTCCAACACACTTGTATTTCACATGGCAGGTGTAAGGAGATTTGGCGAGGAAGTGATAGTCTTCTTGAGTTTTCCAGATGTACCAATTTTGACCCTGTGTGAATTTTACAATAAAATAAAAGTTAATAGAAGAAGTTCTTTTGTGTAATTAATATTGAAAGGTGTTCTTCTTTATTAGCTTATAACCTTCAGGTTATGGGCCCAGCCCAGCCTCAACTGGGAAGTTTATGAACTTGTGAAAACCGTTCTGTTCCCGGTAAGTCGCGGATTTTGTCAATATCATGGAGAAGCCTCAAATGAAACGTTTGAATTCGGAAGCTGATTTCAAAACATGGAAATTCCAAGTCAGCATTATTTTGAAGGCTAAGGGTCTCTTTAAATATGTGACAAGCGATGGGGAAAATACAGATAAGACGGAGGAAGATGAATTCAAGATTCAAGTCACAAGAAATCATAATTTCAAATATCTCTGAAAAAATACTTGGATACATTGTTAATTGTACAAGTGCCAGAGAGATGTGGAAGGAGGAGAAGAAGAAGGAGAAGAAGACGGAGAAGAAGAAGGAAAAGAAGAAGAAAAATCAAGGGAAAAAAGGGGGCAAACAAGAACATGAACGGAAATAAAATAAGGGGGACACCCTTTCCCTTATAATAAATGAGTTAGGTTTTTCACATTGTGCAGTCTTTTTTCAAGACTCCCCAAGGTTCGTTCTCGGTACAGCTGGCTTTCTTCTATCCTGTCCACCATAAAAAAGAATTAGGAAAGTTATTACGAGTAGAAATGAACAAGTAGTGAGTCTGAGTATGAAATAAAAATTATAAGTGTGAACTCAAAAAAGACAAGTATTACCTACTTAAAAAAATGAACAAGTATGAACTCAAAAATGAACAAGTATGAACTCAAAAAATCCTTTTCTTCTAATTTTTTCCGTCTTTATCGAACATTTCCTATCTGCGTCTCTTCTTTTCGTCTTCTTCCCATTTTTTTTTCTTCTCGCTCCTTCTTCATCTCCTACTTTTGTTCTGTTTTTCCTCCTCGTCCTTCTCCTCTATTTCTTCTTCTGTGTAGACTTAACGTCATGTTTTCTGACTGGAATTAACACAAATTAATATAAAAAAATCTTCTCTCTCGATGTTCTGTCCTCTCTTGTTGATCTTCCTTCTTTCTTCCATTCCTCCTCCTTCTCTCTCTCTCTCTCTCTCTCTCTCTCTTTTGTTGATCTTCCTTCTTTCTTCCATTCCTCCTCCTTCTCTCTCTCTCTCTTTTTTTTGTAAAAAAGTTTTCTTATTAAGCTTCCTTAGAAGTGGCGTGTTTAGAAAAGTCAGCTTTCTCTCTCTCTCTCTCTCTCTTTATCTCTCCCTCCCAAAGTTCAAAGTTGACAAAACGAGTTCCAGCTGTCAGATTTCCAATTATTTTCCCACCCTCCTGATAAAAAATTGAATAAGTAGTGTATACAGAATGTAAGTAGTGTGTACAGAGTATTAGTAGTGAGTCCAAAGTGTAAGTAGTGTGTACAGAGTGTAAGTAGTGTGTACAGAATATAAGTAGTGAGTGCAAAGTGTAAGTAGTGTAAAAAATTGAGAAGAAGAGGAAGAGGAAGAGGAAGAAGAAGAAGAAGAAGAAGAAGAAGAAGAAAAACAAGAAGAAGAAGAAGAAGAAGAAAAAGAAGAAGTAGAAGAAGAAAAACATGGAGTTATGTACCTACTGGTATCTTATATTATAAAATTTAGGTTGCACCTATTAGTAAAATTAATTAAATTGCTTATTTTACCATTTGAGTGTGCATAAGTAGTAGTGATGTTTTCGTACGCACGTACAAAAAATTAAGTTTACACTGTAAGTATTAAGTATAGAGTGGCAATAGAGTGTACAGAGTGTAAGACATGTATAGAGTATAAGCAGTGTGTACAGAGGGTAACCAGTGTGTCAGTGTAGGTAGGTACTTTCTTGTACTTTTCTTGTAAATTGTAACCAAAAAAACACTTCGTGTTAAAAAATTAACGTCAAGAGTTACCCTCCACAAAAAAATACTGATATAAAAAAAAAGACGTCAATGTGGGACCTCCCTTCTACATTAGCTCTTCTAAAGAAAATAATAATTTTCCATCACTCCTACATCAATTTACCTTGCTGTTGAACCATTGATCCCGGATTACGAAACCTAAATCTTGACCGCAGTGCACTGATGAAAATTACAAAACAATTAACATTGTTATCTTCATTAGTGTACTGCGGTCAAGATCTAGGTTTCGTAATCCGGGATCAATGGTTCAACAGCAAGGTAAATTGATGTAGGAGTGATGAAAAATTATTATTTTCTTTAGAAGAGCTAATGTAGAAAGGAGGTCCCACATTGACGTCTTTTTTTTATATCAGTACTTTTTTGTGGAGGGCAACTCTTGACGTTAATTTTTTAACACGAAGTGTTTTTTGGGGGGGATATCAAAATATAATTCTTGAAGCGGTCAAACTTTCTTGACTTGGCGGGGCGGAGCGCTACCGCGCTCCTTAATAGGTAGTTAATTCATGATATGTATATGAAAGTTTTGACTCACTTGGGGATTGAACCAGGATATTCCTCTTTCAAAGGCGATTTCAATTGAGAAAATCTCCAGAGAAAATAGGTGATTTAAATCTTGATGATATTGCTATGACAGCTTTGTTAACAGAAAATTATGAATTATCAATAAGTAATGGCAAAAATTGGAAGGCTGCTTGGCAGATGAGTATAATTCATTAATGACCATGGATACATGGGAACTTGTAGATTTACCTAAAAATGTGAAACCCTTATCATGTAAGTGGGTATTAAAAAGAAAAGATGATGGTCGTTTCAAGGCAAGATTAGTCATAAGAGGCTTTGAGCAAGAAGAAGGTATAAACTTTTTTGATACATTTAGTCCTGTTGCTCAATACAGTTCAATTGAGGCACCAAGAAGCAGAGTGGACTAAGTGGTAAAATCGACTTTTTTTAGTATTATATATCGTTGGAAAGCCCGCGAAAAGATTCATCAGCCTACTTAGCTTGGTTGGTAACGAGTCTGCTTTTTAAGCGCTAGGCCGCGGGTTCGATTCCCGTTCAAGGTTTCTGTCTTTCTCCTATCCTGTCTTCCTTCCTTCTTTCATTACTTCTTTTTTTTTTTTCATCAGCCTACTTAGCTTGGTTGGTAACGAGTCTGCTTTTTAAGCGCTAGGCCGCGGGTTCGATTCCCGTTCAAGGCGGATTTTATCCTAGTAATTGTAATTGCGATCTCAATTACAATTACATGTAATTGTAATTTGTAATGGGAATTACTTTTTTAACAACTCTGCCTACCTACGATTTGTACCTGGGTTAGTATTTACATTTAGTATAGCTCTAGGCAGATTCTCGTTTACATGGTTACAATAATGTTGTTGGCATCATACTTTACTTTTTCTCCCTTATTTTTTTACTTTCTTTAGAATCGAAGCACTACATTAGGGGAAATCCCTTTTTTTAAGTCCTCGTTTAAGAGAAATCCTTTTAGCGAAAAACGGAAAAGTTACTTTAGCTCTCTTGTAAGGGAAAAGTCATTTTAACCATCCTTTTAAGGGAAAAGCCCCTCAAAAAACATTACACAGGGTTAGCTCTCTTTTAAGGGAAAATTACCTTTAACCTCTCTAGCTTTTTGCCCTTTTCCAACCCTCCTTTTATGGGAAAGTCCCCTCGATCTGACTGAACCATTTCACAGGGTTAGCTCTCTTTTAAGGGAAAATTCCCTTCAACCCCTCCAGCATGTTAGGGGAAAAAGTCCCTTTAACCCTCATTTCAAGGGGAATTTCCCTTTCTTAGGGATAAATCCATAAATCCCTCAATCTGATTCCGAACCAACATAGTTGGCCCTATTGGCATCGTAGTGGCCATTGTTGTCCTCCTCATAATGCGGGTTCTGTGCGCGTCTCTCGGCCGCAATGCGGGCATGTTCTGCCGCAATGCGCTCGTATAGGTCCGCATGACGAGATTTGGCGCGCGCCACCGTGCGCGTGTCCTTGGGAATGGCGCGACTAGGCTCCAGGTTGCGGGCGGCAATCTGGGGAACATCGGACCAAATGGGTTAAAATTCATCCTTTTTTTAAGGTCACTCTACAATTTGCTAACGTTTTTAGTGACGGGGGTTGTACCCTCCATTCGGTGAGCTACATCTTCACATTAACCTTATTCAGCCTTCATTAGGCCGGGATTCTTGGGTTTTTTACTTTCCTTATCCTATAGGAAGGAAAGTAATGTAATCGGGTCAAATTTTCGATGGTCAGATTTTAGTGCCAAAACACGTTTTGTCTGTCTGATGAGAAAAGTCGTGTGATGTTCACACCAGATTTTTATTTTATATTGACGGAGAATTACAAGACGACTGACGAATTTCACCAACATTTTTTCAGTCCGTAAAAGGTCTGTCAGTAATTTGATTTGTATAGGCTTAACAGAGCTGTTAAGCTAATCGGCTATTAGGGGCTACAGAGAACATCGGTGAAACCTATCCAAAATCTTGTGTTCACAAAGTTACTGAGTCTTCAATAGGTTATTCTTATTTTCCTTTATCATGGAGTTCTCTTACCTTATCATAGAGTTCTCTCACCTTATCATAGAGTTCTCTTACCTTATAATAGAGTTCTCTTACCTTATCATAGAGTTTTCTTACCTTATCATAGAGTTCTCTTACCTTATCATAGAGTTCTCTCACCTTATCATAGAGTTCTCTTACCTTATAATAGAGTTCTCTTACCTTATCATAGAGTTTTCTTACCTTATCATAGAGTTCTCTTACCTTATCATAGAGTTCTCTCACCTTATCATAGAGTTCTCTTACCTTATAATAGAGTTCTCTTACCTTATCATAGAGTTTTCTTACCTTATCATAGAGTTCTCTTACCTTATCATAGAGTTCGGTGTGAGAATGACGTAGACAATAACCTCTAAAGAGACTGGTGTTATTATTGACCCTCATTCCCAATCCACCATCTTTTGCGGGAGCGCGGAGATTGGGAGCGATCGACCATGGAAGGTGGTTTCAGATGAATAATAATATGTAGTGAATTGGAGAATGGTATGAAGAAGTCCGGTTATGAGGATGTCGCCTGGGGTAGGTTGTTAGGGTCTTGGCATGCTGCATGGCCGTGGAGAGGTAGGGGTGGACTCAGTAGGAGTATTACTTTTATCGGGCATGCGATGCCGCGCGTCGATTCTGCTATGGGGTTCACGC
>NW_007379990.1:40176-44608 GCF_000475195.1 Diaphorina citri
GATGAGGGAATGGCGTGATTGAGGGAGGAGACGGGGAGAGGGGAGATTGGGGAGGGGTAAAGGAAATAAGGAGCGGAAGGAACGCGGAAGGGATGAGAGGAAAATGCGAAAGGGGAGAAGGCCGGACCTGGGAGTGGAAAGAGGGAGTGAAGCTGGGAAAGGAGGGGTCCTTTGGAGGTTTGGGGAGCTGAAAGAGGAGTCTCAAGCAGCTGGGGAAAGGCTTTGCGAGGTTTGAGATGTAAATAAGAAACCTAGTTGACCAGTAGCAAAGGAACTGACAGTGTACATATCAAAACAGCTGTGATAAAACGACAGATTGGGCGGGGCAAGGTAAAATATTCCTGGATCAAGGAAGTAGACCTAAAAGAGGATTCTAAACCTCACGGAAAGATTTGAAAGACAAGACATGTGTACATAGTGACGTCATGGATGTGGATGTAAAGAGTGGTGGTGTAAATACTGATGGAGGTGTAAATAATGGCGGAGGTGTAAATAGTGGTGATGGAAATGTAAATACAGGTGGAATGGATGTGGGAGGTGATGAAGATGATGAAACTGAACCGATAACGGAGGATTATGAAGACTACAGTGGCGACCGAGAGGACCTACCAGAAGATAACGGGGAAGAAGGTCTCACGGAAGACATCCTCAAAGAAGAAGGACTCCCAGAAGGAATTACCAGAGAAGGAATTAGATTGGCTGAAGAAGAAGAAGACGAATTCATATCCGAGTTTGAAAAGATGATGTCGGAAAACCTCCAGGAGCGGACTCGAGAAACGATCACAACCAAGAACAAACTTGCGAATATGTCCGTGCCTGTAAACTTTCTCCGGTCAAACCTGAAGAATTACGAACAGCTGGAGTCCCCAACGCCAGAAGATACGATTAACTTTGTCCTTATGATCCGAAGCAAGTCGAACAAACAGACGTACAAGCCGCTTGTGGTGCCGTCGACTTGCGAGTTGGTGACTAATTTGAAGTCCCAGGAGAAGGCGAAAAAGCACGAGATGGACCAGGTGAAGAAGTTGACGCTCAACATCACGGACCGGCTGGAGGAAGAGGACTACCATGCGGAAACGGAGGGCGTGACGCAAGGGATCGGACAGGTGCGGAATTTGAACCATGGGAGCTACCAGCGGTCGGCGAAACAGCCGAAGGGACCGTACACCCCCGATGCGGAGCTGATCTTCGGGAAGGCGAAGAAACCGTATGCGAAATACTCGTAGGAAGTCGTACATTTGGGAAGTGTACGGTAAATTAGAGGGGCGAAAAGCCTATATTCGTAGGAAGAGGTCGTACATTTGGGAAATGTACGGTAAATGCCAAATGTAACGAAGAGGCGGAAAAGTCGGTTTGTGAAGTATTCGTAGGTAGCTTGAAGTTGTATGTGATGTTTCTCACAGTAGATAAATTGTTCGGTAAATTACCAAATAATTACGACGAAGAGGGTAAAGTACCGAATGGAAAATCGTACATCTAATATTCCGCACCTGGGAAATGTACGGTAAATTGCTAATTATAAAAGAAGGACGAAAAAGCCGAATGATAATTTTGTGGGGAAAATTTTAAATGGCGGAGATGTTAAGGTGAATATTTTTTGCGTAGGCTTACGTGAAAAGCACAGAAAAGGACTTTTTCCTAAGAATTTTCAGGGTGTAATTCCCTTGGAATAGAAAAGGATTTTTTCTTGTCAGGGGATTTTTTCCTTAGAGTTGGAAAGGGATTTTTTTTTCTCCAACAATAGACAGGGAAATTCCATAAAAATATTCTCTCGTCTTCGCCATAATTTTAATAGTAAGAACGCTTCTTTTTATACATTTGTATTTTTATTATCTCTTTTTTTATCGATCATTTTTTCATCTCTCCGTTTACTGTACGCTGTTTAGTATTTAGATTCGGAAGCTTTGATTAAGTGGCAGTATTCACATCATATCTCCTTCAAGTCACAGTATTTTCACTTGACTCCCATCTAATCGTCTGTAAAATACATATTTGACTTTATTTGACCTTTCGTTGAACTTACTGTGACTGGAGCGTCAGGGAAAATCGGGCTCCAACCATGATTTACAAGAAACATCCCAATTTTCATTTCAAAATTTGAACTTGACTGCGCCAAATTTAAATTCTTAAAAGTAAACAAAAAATCCAACATGAAGCCTTTTGCTTCCAAGATGGCGTCCCGAGTTTCGATTTATTGCTCCGTATACTTTGAACGGTTTCATTATTTCTTTCTAATTAACTCATTTATCATCATTAATTCATTACTTCATTAGGTAATTAATTAATTAATTAACTAATTTTATTCAGTCTAGAATCAAACGAAATTTTTCTCCAAGATTCGAGTACCTTTATTTTCAATATTACTATCAAGGGTAGAATTTTATTTTTTCAATCATTGTACAAAAACCGAAAGTATTTTCAACCACCAAGCGGTATATTTTTCTTTTTTACCCCTTGTTTTTTTATATTATATACCATTATTTTTTTCTCTTGTTTTTTATTTCCTCTGTGAAAATAAAATTGTTGTCTTTTCTGATGTTTATTTGAAAATATTCTGAATATTTTGGAACCTTGTAAATCAATGTGTTTTCGTTTCAACAGGGATATCCAAGTCAATCTAGTGGCTGAAAGAAGAGAATCTAAAAAAAATTGGACCAAATTTGGAAAGAAAAAAAAGGAGGAAGGAAGAAAGGGAAGGAAGAAGAAAAAGAAAAAAATGAAGAAACTGTGGCTTTTCCATATATTTATTTGTTTTATTAATTTCAGTAAAACAACTTGGAAATTTAACAAATAAATATGAGTTAGGCTACCTACCTACGATTTGTACCTGGGTTAGTATTTACATTTAGTATAGCTCTATCTGCTCTAGACAGATTCTCGTTTACATGGTTACAATAATGTTGTTGACGTCATACTTTACTTTTTCTCCCTTATTTTTTTACTTTCTTTAGAATCGAAGCACTACATTAGGGGAAATCCCTTCTTTTAAGTCCTCATTTAAGAGAAGTCCTTTTAGAAAAAACGGAAAAGTTACTTTAGCTCTCTTCTAAGGGAAAAGTCCCTTTAACCATCCTTTTAAGGGAAAAGCCCCTCAAAAAACATTACTCAGGGTTAGCTCTCTTTTAAGGGAAAATTACCTTTAACCTCTCTAGCCTTTTGCCCTTTTTCAACCCTCCTTTTATGGGAAAGTCCCCTCGATCTGACTGAACCATTTCACAGGGTTAGCTCTCTTTTAAGGGAAAATTCCCTTCAACCCCTCCAGCCTGTTAGGGGAAAAAGTCCCTTTAACCCTCATTTCAAGGGAAATTTCCCTTTCTTAGGGATAAATCCATAAATCCCTCAATCTGATTCTGAACCAACATCCATTTTTTCCTTTTCCCCCTTTTTTTTTTTTTTTTTTTTTTTTTTAGAATCGAAGCACTACATTAGGGGAAATCCCTTCTTTTAAGTCGTCATTTAAGAGAAGTCCTTTTAGCGAAAGAGGGAAAAGTTACTTTAGCTCTCTTCGAAGGGAAAAGTCCCTTTAACCATCCTTTTAAGGGAAAAGCCCCTCTAAAAACATTACACAGGGTTAGCTCTCTTTTAAGGGAAAATTACCTTTAACCTCTCTAGCGTTTTGCCCTTTTTCAACCCTCCTTTTATGGGAAAGTCCCCTCGATCTGACTGAACCATTTCACAGGGTTAGCTCTCTTTTAAGGGAAAATTCCCTTCAACCCCTCCAGTCTGTTAGGGGAAAAAGTCCCTTTAACCCTCATTTCAAGGGGAATTTCCCTTTCTTAGGGATAAATCCATAAATCCCTCAATCTGATTCCGAACCAACATAGTTGGCCCTATTGGCATCGTAGTGGCCATTGTTGTCCTCCTCATAATGCGGGTTCTGTGCGCGTCTCTCGGCCGCAATGCGGGCATGTTCTGCCGCAATGCGCTCGTATAGGTCCGCATGACGAGATTTGGCGCGCGCCACCGTGCGCGTGTCCTTGGGAATGGCGCGACTAGGCTCCAGGTTGCGGGCGGCAATCTGGGGAACATCGGACCAAATGGGTTAAAATTCATCCTTTTTTTAAGGTCACTCTACAATTTGCTAACGTTTTTAGTGACGGGGGTTGTACCCTCCATTCGGTGAGCTACATCTTCACATTAACCTTACTCTTTTAAGGTCACTCTACAATTTGCTAACGTTTTTAGTGACGGGGGTTGTACCCTCCATTCGGTGAGCTACATCTTCACATTAACCTTATTCAGCCTTCATTAGGCCGGGATTCTTGAGTGGCCATTGTTGTCCTCCTCATAATGCGGGTTCTGTGCGCGTCTCTCGGCCGCAATGCGGGCATGTTCTGCCGCAATGCGCTCGTACAGGTCCGCATGACGAGATTTGGCGCGCGCCACGGTGCGCGTGTCCTTGGGAATGGCGCGACTAGGCTCCAGGTTGCGG
>NW_007379991.1:0-33667 GCF_000475195.1 Diaphorina citri
ACTACCACTATAGTTGGTGTTATGATTGTTGTTGTTGTTGTTGTTGTTGTTGTTGTTGTTGTTGTAGTTGGTGTTGTTGCTAATGGAGGAAGAGGAGGAGGAGGAGGAGGAGGAAATAAGGCGATCATGTGGAGAAAATTGTTTGTCCACCGTTGTTGTTGGTGTCGTTGTTGTTGTTGTTGTTGTTGGTGTCGTTGTTGTTGTTGTTGTTGTTGTTGTTGTTGTTGTTGTTGTTGTTGTTGTTGTTGTTGTTGTTGTTGTTGTTGTTGTTGTTGTTGTTGTTATACTTACCTGAGATTAATTAATCAAAATATTATCTTAACAGCTACCTATACCTACTTATCTATAGGTACTTACTTAAGTAGGTACTTACTTCAATTAACAAGAAAGAGGTTTAGACAGTAAAGTTGTGTAGACAGCCACACTTTCATTTTTTATTTTGGCAATTTTTTGTACATGTAAAACAAAATAGGTACATAGGTACCTACTTAAAGCGCTTTTACTTACCTTCCTTATCCTGTAGGAAGGAGTAAATAATTGCCTGAAAAATTTGATTTTTTTCAATGCTTGAGCAATCGAAAAAGTTCAAAGCTCATGAAGAGAGAGCTACAAGATCTTGTTGGTATCTGCAAAGTGTTGTCTTCTATCTATACATTCGTATACCCGTGTTATATTCGTATACCTGTGTTATATTCATTTCCACAATACCACATTTCTTACTCCTACGTAAGCGCCGGAGAGTTTTGTCTGGCGAAGCTCTAGCTATAACTTGAACATGATCACTGGGGCTATTGATATCCTTACCTGGGGTTTCAGTGACGAATCTAATGTGTGAGCACATCAGAGGGATAAAGGCCCATGTGTTTGACTTGATGGATCTAAAAGGCATCCTCTAAAAGGCACCCTACTGTCAAACAGATATACAAACAAACAGATATATCCGCCAGCCTAGTTAGCTTGGATGGTAGCGCGTCTGCCTTGTCAGTGCTAGGCCGCGGGTTCGATTTCCGCTCGGGGCGGATTTTATCCTGAACGGATAATGTTATTGTTTGTTCTCGGAATAGCTGGCTTTCCCTCTGTCAAATCTCTTAAAAAATTAAAAAAAAATAAGAAGAAGAAGAAAAAAAAAGTCTCCAATCAATTTTTATCGTGGAGAAAGTCCACCACTGGTGCGAAAAATATGTACAAAGGAGAGTCACAAAGTGTCTTCATTCTAGCTCCGGATCTAGAGAATGAGTCATTCCGTCTTGCCAGTCGTAGAATCAATGGGGCAACGAATAGCGCCTGCCAAATATAATGGCACAATGAGAAAGATTATCATAATCCCATTCATTCGTATCCAAGATGCATTTCCATTATTAAGTATTAGGATATTACGATATTAGGCATATTAGGTACTTGGGGTCAAGGGGTTTACAATCTCATGTTGACTTTATGTTGGCCCATTTTTTTAACTTCTTCATATAAGTACGAACTAGAGCAAGTACGAGTAAGTAACGTTCTCCCTTTATTCCTTTAAGTCACCCATATATTTATTGGCCTTGCTCGGCGTAACTTAACATAGGTGACGCTAAAACCGGTCTTAAATTATCAACTGAAGTGTTATCTAAAACTTTCTCGCTTTAAGCTCATCGGTCGTCGCGACAAATTTCAAGATGAGCTCGTTTGTGTGAGAAAATTTTGAAGAAAATCCCCCAAAAACCAGTTTTTTTTTTTTTTGGTTTTCTGGACAAAATTTGCACCATCACTTTCGTGTTCCTGGTAAAAAGACCTTTAATTTGATATATGTATAGGTCGACCAGGTTTGGATAACTCCTTCTATGGGGACAGACCGACAGACAGACAGGGGATACCGAAGCGAATACAATAGCCCGTCCCTTATACCTTTTTTTATTACTATCGTAATAATAAAGGAAGGACGGGCTAAAAACGAGAAGATACCGAAGCGAATACAATAGCCCGTCCCTTATACCTTTTTTTATTACTATCGTAATAATAAAGGAAGGACGGGCTAAAAACGAGAAAGAAAGGATGAGGTTGGTGCCAGCTTGTCACTCTCTTTCCCTTTCTTCCATAGGTTTTTCTTTTGGCAAGTTACAACTTACGTAACTTAAAGTTTTCCTTAGGCCAAACTGTGTCGCCCATAGAAACATACAAAAAACGCTAAAAATGGCGTTATAGAAAGAAAAGCTAGGAAATCGATAAGAGAGGAACATTGAAATAAAATATTCCCTACTGAATAGTGTTCCCTACCCTTACCCCTTACCTACTTGGGTTCGTGTCTGAGTCTAGTATACGCATTGTACAGGGTGGTCTGTTTTATGTCCCCGGGGGAGATAGGTATTTCGAGTTACCTAACCTGAGTTTAAAATTAAACCGATTATAACTAGGTTGGTGGTTTAAGCAGCCTGATTGATTTTAAACTTTGAAATGACATTAGCCCATATCAGATTGTTTTATCCGATCCCGGTTTAATTGTGAGAAACTTGGTTCAAAGTTAAATCAATTAAGTACCTACCTACATTATCAAGCCTAAGCAGTCTCATTGATTTTAAATTTTGGTCTGAGATTACCTTATCAGATTGCTTAATGCAGTTTAACTTTAAGTTAAAACACCTAGTTATCGACACCCTTAAGGATTTTTTCATTTTTAATTTGCTATAATTCGTCCATTAATTGAGGTAATTTAGTGATTATAGACTTTTTTTAATTGTTATATACTAAAGGTATGAGTTTATTTCAAAGAATGGACCGATTATTTACCTTATAGTCGTAGTTTTTTTTCCCTTGTCCACTTCCCAATGTGTAGCTTTGTTAAGTTGAAAATTACTTAAGGAAATATTTTGAGCGTTTTCCCTGTACATTTCCCTATGTTTACACGCTAGTTAGCTAAATACTTACCTACTAGGTATGTTTGCTATGTTGCCAAGTTTCAGTTGAAATAATGGGCATTTTAGTTGATGGGATCGTTGAAATAATGGGAAACAGTTAATGGGTCTGTTGAAATAATGGGAAAGAGTTAATGAGGGTGATGAAATAGTGGTTGTGTGCTCCTTTAAAAGAATCTGGCCACTTTAAATAAAGTGTTAGAAAGGAAAGAGATATACCTAGTTAATTAATGGGATTGTTGAAATAATGGGAATACCAGCCTATCCCGACAATCTTAATAAAGCACTCTACTTAAGTACATGTGGCCACTTTAAATAAAGTGTTAGAAAGGAAAGAGGTATACCTAGTTAATTAATGGGATTGTTGAAATAATGGGAATACCAGCCTATCCCGACAATCTTAATAAAGCACTCTACTTAAGTACATAGCTACAACCACTTAGTTATATTATTCGCGTATTTTCCTTTCGCAATTTTCATGTTGGCAATGGTGGGGAATAGGGAAATGGAACTTTGTCTGACATTGTACCATATCCCCACCACAACATCCGCAAAAGGAAAATACGACGTATGTTTGCGTATTGGGCACAGTTTCCCTCAAATATACGAGTTTCTAGGGTGAGTTTATTTCCCCCTAAGTAATCTATTACATTTTCCCCTAATCTATTACATTAGACAAGTAGACAGCAAAGATACGTAGGCAGTCCATTAGGCAAATTAGATTTAGATTATGTAATTGACTTACATAACCACACCTGAGACGTGATAATTAAGTAAGTTAGGCATGGAAATTTTAGATTCCGGACGAATTTGACTGCATTATGTAATTCAATAGTTGATGGGGAAAATTAAATTACTGACGGTACGAGACTAGGTAATTAATTACTTACTTACCTACCTACTCCAGGCTAGTTAGCTAGGAGGGTAGAACGTCTACCTTGTAAGCGCTAGGTCGCGGATTCGATTCCCGTCCGCGGCGGATTTCATCCTGAACAGTTAGGTAAGGTTTGTTCTCAGAACGGCTAGCTTTCTTCTACATTATAGGTACCTACTGTCTTCCTTCTCGCTTCGCTTTCGGGACGATAAGACTTTCGCAGTTACAAGTTCTACCTATCTATCTATCAAACGGCTAGTTAGCTTGGAGGATAGAACGTCTACCTTGTAAGTGCTGGTCGCGGGTTCGATTCCCATCCACGGCGGATTTCATCCTGAACAGTTAAGGTTTGTTCTCAGAACGGCTAGCTTTCTTCTACATACATATGTATAGGTACCTACTGTCTTCCTTCTCGCTTCGCTTTCGGGACGATAAGACTTTCGCAGTTACAAGTTCTACCTATCTATCTATCAAACCTCTTCAAAATAAATAAATAAACTACCTAGGTATTAATATTAAGTAGGTAGTAGGTATATTTGTAGTTGCTAGTTGTGTCCCTTACTTAGGATGATGGTTAGGACCTCCTAAAAATAAGTAAGTAGTTTACCTAAACACCTAAGTAGTGACCTCTAACGTGATTTCTGACAATTATTATTCAATATTCAGAATTATAATTTAAGTACCTGAGAATGAGTAAGTTGTGTAGCTACGTGAAAAAATAAGTACCTAAACACCTAAGTATTCAGAATTATAATTTAAGTACCTGAGAATGAGTAAGTTGTGTAGCTACGTGGTTAATAAAACACAAAATTTTATCACATAGTCGATAACTACAAAACCATAAATTATTTAATACAAACTTGAAGTTTTCAAGTCGAGAAAACTGGAGGTAAATCACCCGCATTTTTAAAAATAAGTACCTAAACACCTAAGTAGTTACCTACCTCTAACGTGATTTCTGACAATTATTATTCAATATTCAGAATTATAATTTAAGTACCTGAGAATGAGTAAGTTGTGTAGCTACGTGGTTAATAAAACACAAAATTTTATTAGTCGATAACTACAAAACCATAAATTACTTAAATACAAACTTGAAGTTTTCAAGTCGAGAAAACTGGAGGTAAATCACCCGCATTTTAAAAACAGACATACAAACATTCTAAAAACAGACGTAGGTACCCACAAACATTTGACTTTAGCACACGTAGAATAATGAGCCGATAATCTGGGTGGGTGGTAAACGAAAGGCTTGAAAAAAGGGCCAAATTTGACAAAAAAGGGCAAAATTTTACAAAAAAAAGGCCAAATTTTACACTTGAAAAAAGGGTTAAGTTTTAACTCTTTTTTGTGGTGCCTAATTATGTATTATCCGTTCAAAATAGGTAAATAATATGACCATAAAAAATGTGTCTAAATCTAAATCAGTATTTTACAACAAAAACATCCAAAAATTGTCCCTATCAGTTTTATGCTTACATAGTTGAAAACTTTGAAAGACCTTATCTCAAAAGAGGCAAAACTCATTTTCATGTAATTTGGTCCTTCTTCCAAAGAGATCCTCATATAAGCTATTCCACGGCCGTACACTGGGGGTATACCTGAAGTATGTAGTACGCTGGTTTGTGATTTTCTAATTATTATTGTTTTTTTTTTTTTTTTTTTTTTTCCCGACCCCCCCGGTTTTTAAAGGAATCTATTGAGAATTATGTTTTAAGTCCAGAAAAAATGAAAAAGTCACTTGAAAGCTCAATACACAGTCTACAAACCTTAGCTACGAAACTCAGTTTCTTAAGGGAAAAAACAGACAATTGTGAAAAAACGTAGGTTCCTCTCGAAGCACAATTTTCAAACTGATTTTTTTCAATGTTTACAAACATCAGCTGATTTTGATGTATGAGAAGTTAAACACAAATCGTCTGAAAAATCATTTAAAATTATCAGG
Organism: Diaphorina citri; assembly: GCF_000475195.1. Taxonomy (NCBI): domain Eukaryota; kingdom Metazoa; phylum Arthropoda; class Insecta; order Hemiptera; family Psyllidae; genus Diaphorina; species Diaphorina citri. The sequence goes on from NW_007379991.1 coordinate 5,708, forward strand.
GGTTCTCAAAAATGGCACGTTTCCTTATTTTTGGCGCTTAAATAAAAAAATGCCGATTTTCGGTACGAAGACGGTGAGTAGGTGTTTTACCTTACAATTATGATTTACGCCCGTAACCTGAAAAGTCATAGTTAACAAGACGCTATACATCTCTAGGTAGGTACCTACTTAGCCGGAGTAGTATATTTATGGTCAAATAGATAATAAGTATAGGTATGTGACTATGTAAGTATGTAGGTTATATACGTACTTACCTATCTAGTCAGATTAGATGTCAATGGCCAAGTTTTAAGACCGTCATTCAGTACAGGGATCGGAAAAGTTCAGCTGAAAATTTCAGCAATGATTAAAAAAGCAAACAAAAGCGCCCGATCGATAGAAAGGCAAACGTACTTGCTGCCATTTCTGGGGGTTCACGGCTCCTTCTCTGTACCCCCATAGTAGGTTTATATGTACGATGAAGTTGTTCCTTATCTTTCCCTTTACTTACTTCATGCATATAGACCATGAAAATTACAAATCTACTGAGGCATCCATCAAGATATTACAATTCTGATTTACGCCCGTAACCTGAAAAGTAATAGTTAACAAGACGCTATATATGTATCTATAGCTACTTAAGTACTTAGCCGGAGATATTCCCTTTACCTGGGCAATAGGCTGAGTTCCCTTTACAAAATCTGACGGGACACCTGTGTCAAGTAGCCCCCGGTATCATAGTTGTCAAGACTCTAGGTTATACTCTGAGACAATGACAAGTGTATAATTTATAATGGCCGCATCACATTTCCTGCCAGGAGACTTCCAAACATTAAGTGCATACATCCTTTTTAAACCTCGCGCTTAAGGAATTGTTTCACTCAAGAAAAATAATAATAGTAAAAAAATACCTACTTAAAAACGTTTTATTTAAGCAGTTCTTTCGCCTCGCGCTTAAGGAATTGTTTCACTCAAGAAAAATAATAATAGTAAAAAAATACCTACTTAAAACGTTTTATTTAAGCAGTTCTTTCACTAAAGAAAAAGTAAAAAAAATCCTTGCTTTTAACTTACGACTCAGTCCGATTTTGATGAAATTTGGTTATGGTACACATCATGAGCACATAAAGGACATTGGTAAAAAAAAAAAAAAATCCTTGCTTTTAACTTACGACTCAGTCCGATTTTGATGAAATTTGGTTATGGTACACATCATGAGCACATAAAGGACATTCTTGCCAGCCTAGTTAGCTTTGAAGGTAGCGCGTCTGTCTTGTAAGTGCTAGGTCGCGGGTTCGATTCCAGCCCGGGGCGGATTTTATGCTAAACAGAACATAAAGGACATTCTTGCCAGCCTAGTTAGCTTTGAAGGTCGCGTCTGTCTTGTAAGTGCTAGGTCGCGGGTTCGATTCCAGCCCGGGGCGGATTTTATCCTAAACAGATAAGGTTCGTTCTCGGAACGGCTTTCCTTTTCTCTTCGATTTCTGGACAATAAGCCCTCAGCGTTACAGCTCCCTCTATGAAACCTCTTTTTTTCGGATTTCCTTGTCCTATTTTCCGGCTCTATTTCCGGAACTAAGTACTACCTTGTACCTCCTTAATTTATAGTCCCTGAATAAGTCTTTCTCTTCGATTTCTGGACAATAAGCCCTCAGCGTTACAGCTCCCTCTATGAAACCTCTTTTATTTCGGATTTCCTTGTCCTATTTTCCGGCTCTATTTCCGGAACTAAGTACTACCTTGTACCTCCTTAATTTATAGTCCCTGAATAGTTTACAGGAACCAAATACCTAGGTATAATCCTTTGATGTCATTATGTATTTGACTCTCAGCTTTTATGAGAAAGTTTTTATCTCCTCCGCGCTAAACAGATAAAGTTCGTTCTCGGAACGGCTTTCCTTTTCTCTTCGATTTCTGGACAATAAGCCCTCAGCGTTACAGCTCCCTCTATGAAACCTCTTTTTTTTATTTCGGATTTCCTTGTCCTATTTTCCGGCTCTATTTCCGGAACTAAGTACTACCTTGTACCTCCTTAATTTATAGTCCCTGAATAGTTTTACAGTAATCTACAGGAACCAAATACCTAGGTATAATCCTTTGATGTCATTATGTATTTGACTCTCAGCTTTTATGAGAAAGTTTTTATCTCCTCCGCCACTGTCTTCTCCTTTCTCGCTCGTTTCTCGTCTTGATAACATAATTACTGATTATTATGAAACAAAGAGGGGAACCTCCTCTCTCTCTCTGGTGGAAGTTATGAAGTTTGAGAGAGACAGGGCGGTCCCAATCGTCTGGACCACACACGGCCATCCTTCTAACAACCTGCTTGCAACCTGGGACCTACTCGGTAAACCTATTTGTGCGCCCGGAACGATTAGCATAATATCTAAAGGTACTTAATCTTGTTCTATGGAAAAAGGGCCAAATTATAAAAAGGCTGCAAAAGAGCCAAATGAAAAAAAGGCTGGAAAAAGGGCCAAATTTGACAAAAAAAAGGCCAAATTTTACACTTGAAAAAACGGCCAAGTTTTAACTCTTTTTTGTGGTGCCTTATTATGTATTATCCGTTCAAAATAGGTAAATAATATGACCATAAATGTGTCTAAATCAGTATTTTACAACAAAAACATCCAAAAATTGTCCCTATTAGTTTTATGCTTACATAGTTGAAAACTTTGAAATACCTTATCTCAAAAGAGGCAAAACTCATGAGCCCTTCTTCCAAAGAGATCCTTATATAAGCTATTACACGGCCGTACACTGGGGGTATACCTGAAGTATGTAGTACGCTGGTTTGTGATTTTCTAATTATTATTGTTTTTTTTTTTTTTTTTTTTTTTCCCGACCCCCCCGGTTTTTAAAGGGGTTTTTGTTAAGACGTAAGCTGGTGAGTACTGGGTGTCCTGGGTTCGGTAGGTATTTAGGACCCAGCAGCCTAGTACCTATGTATGTATGTTTAGAACTTGAGTCCTCTAGTTTAGTCTGAATACCGATTTCGTGCAATAACTTCAATACATAGTAGCACTTACTTAGAAAAAGAGTCCATACGGAACCTCCGAAGGCCCGATGGAGACCAAATTGTGATGAGCGAATTCTCTTTGTGTTGACCGTGTTTGCCAAACTTCATCAATATCGGACAAACCATTCGAGAGTTATCGCGCTGCGCGCAATAGATCAAGATCCCCCCCCCCGCTCTCATTATTGTTGGCCTATAAAACCAACAGTGGTGTAGTGGTTAGACTTTGGATCTGGAGGTTGGTGGTTCGAGTGCTTTTCGTTCAAGCATTTATGCTCAACACAATTAAAATTCCTTTCCTTGTTGGCCTAGGAACCGACCATACAGCCATGGAAACTTAGAACTAGCGGCGTTCGTTCAATAAACTTTGTTCTTGAGGTAGCGTTCTTTGTTTTCCAAATCACGGAGTCATCCTGTAAGAAAGAAAGAAAAAAAAAAAGTTTAGAACTCAAATAAAGACATCAGTCACTAGTTCACTACTCGAGTTTCTTCTCGAGATTGATAAATTCTGATTTACGCCCGTAACCTGAAAAGTCATGGTTAACAAGACGCTATACATCTCTAGGTAGGTACTTAGCCGGAGATGTCCCCTTTACCTGGGCAATAGGCAGAGTTCCCTTTACAAAATCTGACGGGACACCTGTGTCAAGTAGCCCCCGGTATCATAGTTGTCAAGACTCTAGGTTATACTCTGAGACAATGACAAGTGTATAGTTATTTATAATGGCCGCATCACATTTCCTGCCAGGAGACTTCCAAACATTAAGTGCATACATCCTTTTTAAAACTCGCGCTTAAGGAATTGTTTCACTCAAGAAAAATAATAATAGTAAAAAAATACCTACTTAAAAACGTTTTATTTAAGCAGTTCTTTCACTAAAGAAAAAGTAAAAAAATTCCTTGCTTTTAACTTGCGACTCAGTCCGATTTTGATGAAATTTGGTTATGGCACACATAATGAGCATGTGGCGCTCACAACAACACTCAACACAAATATAATCTTACATAGAAAACGCAGGTTCTCGTTTCTCCACAATTTCCATCTCTGAAAGGTAAAACACCCAGTCATCGACACCCTTAAGGATTTTTTCATTTTTAATTTGCTATAACTCGTCCATTTATTAGTATCCTTTGCCGCTCCTTAATATCCTAATTAATAGGGAATGAAGCCTGTTTACTGTTTGTGTTATGGAACTGGAAGGTACAAGACCATAGGAAAGACCAAGATTATGAAGACACTATTAAGTTCGATGTAGGCAAGAAACAAGGAAACTGGGAAGATTTAAAGGCTAACCAAAGGTATAGCAATAGAGTCTGGTGGAGGGGCTTTGTTCATCGACCTGTCCTATAGGATAGAACGATAATGGTTATGTATGTAAGTCTGTTCCTTTCAGCCTAGTTAGCTTGGAAGGTAGCGCGTCTGCCTTGTAAGCGCTAAGTCGTTTGTTCGATTCCCGCCCACGGTGGATTTTATCCTGAACCTATGTGGTTCGTTCTAAGACCTTATCGTCCCGAGAGCTCTCTTCGCTTTGAAGAGAGACAGGAGAGGAGAAAGCCAGCGGTTTCCGAGAACGAATCTATAGTCTGTTTAGGATAAAGTCCACCCCGTGCGGGAATCGAACAAACGACCTAGCGCTCACAAGGCAGACGCGCTACCCTCCAAGCAGTCCAAGCTAACTAGGCTGGCAATCATCAGTACCTACTCTTTATTTTTTGCCATCTTTTCCTTCTCTATTTTCCCCTATTCTTTCTTCAGTTCCATATTTTCTTCTTCTTCTTTATTGTTATTTCTTTTAATTTATTATGTTATGGCTGTCCATGAATTGTAAATAAATATACTTGAGTATTTTGTTGAAAAAAAAAAAAAAGAGTTCAGATTCAGAAGACAAGTGTTAGATAGTTATCAATGGTTTTTACACACCGTATGCCTAGGTTGTTCAGAATTTTTCATCAGTATTCTTCAGACACCGTGTAGTACGAAAGACTTTGATGTCTGTTTGGCTCAGACGTGAGTCGCGTCTAGGAGTTTAATAATAGAAGTGCGAAAACGTCACCAGAGAGACAGAGGTGTCTCGGCGTTGTAAAATGTCAGCGATTCATTCATCCGAAACTGCACCGTGCGTAAAAAGTGCATTGACCAAGAAACACCTGTTGGAGCTTTCCTGTCTGTGCCATAGTTACATATTTTGAAGGACTGGAGTCACTTTTGCAATCAACCTGCTGCTAGCACTGGTTCTTCTAGTCCAGCTAGATATCTTCCCAACTAGCAGCCTGACTTCAACTTCTTGTGCTAATGATTCTTGAATCAAAAATACCTGTACTAGGCACTTAAAATACCTGATGAGAGCATAAACAAGAAGCGCACTAAAAAATAAATAAAAAATCTGAAGCCCAAATCAATTAATGAAAAGCCTGCTACAAGACTTATTTACTTTACAATCAATTAATTTATTTATTAATGAAGACTCCTCATTCGACGATCCTAAGGAAAAACAAACTGGTTTTGCCTGAAATTTCGAACCAGTGGAGTAGCTATGATGGTATGATGTAGCTCAGGGAGCCCTAAACCGGATTAGGAAGACAGAAGTTCTGTGACTTTTTTTTCGGAACGGCTGGCTTTCTGCTATCCTATATCCTTTTCTCTTCGATTTTGGGGCGATAAGACCTTAGTAGTTACAGTTCCCTCTCACTCGAGGCAGAAAACAGTAAAGGCAGTGTGTAATTTTGAAATTTCCTCTCAACGTTTTCCAAAGATACGACACTGTTTTGGCCCATTATAATATTTATAAGTAATACGATTACCCAATATTATATTATAAAATCAATTTAAAATAAAATCAGCTGACACTACTAGGTAGTATAGATTTTCTTGGTCTTGTTTTGAGTAATTTATTTCAAGAATTAAAACCCATAAAACTCCTTTTAATTAATTCACAGTGATTAAAATGATCCACTGATGAGTTTTACTTTAATTGACTCAAGAGGTTCTCAGATTGTGTGTATATTAACTTTATTTTGATTAATTAATTAATTATAGTTCTTTATTATTTATTGTTATTGATTTAAGTATCGATTTATTACCAAATCAAAATCAACAAGAACCAAGTATAGGCTCCTCCTTTATACCAGTTTCTCTTAAATATGCAAGTAAGTAGATGTCTACTTTTTGTTACATTCGAATTGGTTATTTTTTCCTCTGGAATACTGTTGGGTGATATGAAATAAGGAATTTTGTAGTTAAATTTCCTGATCATCTTTTGTATCAAATTCCATTTTTCAAGCACTGCCTTGCCTGGCGCTCTCGAAGGACGATCATATGATGTAGCTCAGGGAGCCCTAAACCGGATTAGGAAGACAGAAGTTCTGTGACTTTTTTTCGGAACGGCTGGCTTTCTGCTATCCTAAGTATATCCTTTTCTCTTCGATTTTGGGGCGATAAGACCTTAGTAGTTACAGTTCCCTCTCACTCGAGGCAGAAAACAGTAAAGGCAGTGTGTAATTTTGAAATTTCCTCTCAACGTTTTCCAAAGATACGACACTGTTTTGGGCCCATTATAATATTTATAAGTAATACGATTACCCAATCTTATATTATAAAATCAAGTTCAAATAAAATCAGCTGACACTACTAGGTAGTATAGATTTTCTTGGTCTTGTTTTGAGTAATTTATTTCAAGAATTAAATTCCATAAAACTCCTTTTAATTAATTCACAGTGATTAAAATGATCCACTGATGAGTTTTACTTTAATTGACTCAACAGGTTCTCAGATTGTGTGTATATTAACTTTATTTTGATTAATTAATTATAGTTCTTTATTATTTATTGTTATTGATTTAAGTATCGATTTATTACCAAATCAAAATCAAGAAGAACCAAGTATATATAAGCTCCTACTTTATACCTAACAGTTTCCCTTAAATATGCAAGTAAGTAGATGTCTACTTTTTGTTACATTTGAATTGGTCATTTTTTCCTCTGGAATACTGTTGGGTGATATGAAATAAAGAATTTTGTAGTTAAATTTCCTGATCATCTTTTGTATCAAATTCCATTTTTCAAGCACTGCCTTGCCTGGCGCTCTCGAAGGACGATCTTTCCGTTTGCAATATGTTACTCATGACAAAGATTATTATGAGAAGCAATAACTTAATAGTCAATCTAAGTCATCTAAGAGGATTAGGGGCAAATTGTCAGTCAATATGAGCACTGCTCATTGAACAGTAACTATTCAAAATGGGCAATAACCAGTCAATATGTATAGGATTTTTTTTAAGAGTTTGACAGAGGGAACTGTAACTGCTATGCTCTTATCGTCCCGAAATCGAAGAGAGAAGGAAGACAGGATAGGAGAAAGCCAGCCGTCAATATTTAATGTGCTGAGAAGGTGTGCACCAAAATTAACCAAAATCGGACCAACCGTTGTTGGCGAGTTATCCCAAAACAGACAAAGGAGCCAAAAGTCCAGTTAAAACTCAGAGTTTCGCTTCGTTCTTTCAACAATCCTTTGCCAAAATTGGATACAATACGTCCTAGGTATCTACATAATAATATACCTATAGATAGGTATGTTGTATATTAAGAGAGAATTAGAGTAATAATTCATATTCCCCATTGATAAAATGCCCCCTCTCCCCTCTTTTTCTACCTCTTTATTCTTTCGAGTATTGTACCATGTTATTGTTGGCTTGGAAATAAAAATCTCACTCATTCAAAACCATCCATCTACGCACAACTCACTCACTCATTCATGCGTTAAATTTCTTACTCATTCATTCACACACACTCTGTTATTAGTTTTATTCAACCTACTGAACTCAGTTCTTTGATGTTATTTTACCTGTCAACACTTGGCTTTGTTTTTGCTTAAGTAATCACTTACAAGGCAGACGCACTACCAACTAAGCTAACTAGGCTGGCAATATGTATAGGAATACAGTCACTAGACTACCTATGTATGTAGATGCTGATCTCAGCTTTCAGTGCATAATGAGTGACAGTGGATGAATTTTATTATTCCCGATGACTATTCTTCCCATTACATAAAACTCATCCTAGTCTTTCCCGACCATCAATATCTTTAGGCATAAATCTTCTCGCCAGCCAACACAAACAATGGCAAAATGACTGTGTCTTTTTATTTGCTTATAAAATGACCGTCGTTCAGTTATTAAAACGACTTGGTCTGTGTTTATGATCATTGTCTCGAGCTCTCGAGATGCCCACGGAATTTCGATTCTATGGGGGTGTCTTGGGATGAGACAGAGAGAGGTTCAATGTACGTGCAGACAATAGAGATGGTCGTAGTCGTAGTGGTAGTGGTCATCTCTGGTGACCTCCTGACAGAAGGTGTGCGGGTTCGATGAAACATCAACACAGCTCTTCGGTATTTCGGCTTTGTCCTTAGATAATAGATGTGAGCCAGCCTAATTAGCTTGGTTTTCAGCGCGTCTTTTTTTAATCTAAATTAAGCTGAAGAAAGTATAGGGAGGTTCTGTATAATAGTTTAATTTTATTGTTAAAATTTACATCGTCTTTGGTTCATTTTGTCTTTGGGCCTCGCCAATTGAGTTGCTACTTGTAAAAGACTAGCGACATTCGAGCTAAAAATGACAATATTTACATACATACATAATAAAATGTTGACAATAGAACAAAATAAAATGGTAATTTAATTCAGCGGCGATCACTAAATTTACCATATTAACACAAATAACAATAGGCCCGTCCACATTTTTTTTTTCTTGCGTACGCAATTTATCGAATTATAAATTCCTTTATTCTGTCTCTATCTCTCTCTACTCGTACGATGAGGTGAGCGCCTCCTGTCAAAACACTGGTTAAATAGCGCCCGCATTTAACAGTTAAACATGCCTTTTTTTGCGTATTTTAGAGAACCTTATACGAGATCAAAAGGTTGTTGAGGAGAGTTGGTCTAAATTTTAGATACCTGCCTACATATCTTTATGATATCTCCGTTTTCTTTCCTAAGGCCAACCACTCACTATCAGTGCCCTAAATCACCAAAGTATGGAAAAGTATCTTACAAGTGTAATAGCCAATGGAAAACCAGAATTTTGAATTTGGACGAATCATATTGAAATATGGAATTGTAAATACTTTTCCATACTTTGGTGATTTAGGCTTTAGGGCACAGGTATGTTGTGTATGATGGTGGTTTCGAACCAGTGTATTTCGGTTTTCCAATATCCAATATTGGCTAGAGTGAATTGATTCAATCCTCAGTCTTGATTTTCACTCTGGTGAGTCTACACAAAATAAATTCGTTCCAATGTTCTATTTTCAAAGTGATCTTTTCTTACTACATTAGAACTCCAACTCAACAAGGTAGACCTGACAAATACACTTGATCAGGTTCGCCTGTCAATAGTGAGTGGCTGGGCTAATGCTAAAATTTCGACCATTTTTAACAGTGAAATGGCTGCCTTTCTTCTTTATCTCTTTAATTTCGGTACGATAAAACCTCAGCATTTACAGCTCCCTCTATCAAACTCCTTAAAACAAGGAAGTGATGATAAAGTCTTTCAATATGCTTTGTATGCTTTTGCTTGATCAACTTTCAACGGTATATCTTCGTACTATTGTAAAGACGGGTCGTTGAGTGCGTAGCGGGGCTTGTGTCGGGATAAGAAATGTCATTGTCTCCCCCAAAAAAGAGCATAGCATGTGTTTCATATTGTAAACCCCCCTAGTTTCACACTTCCTATTCTGGAACATTACTCCGGAAAAAATACCCGCTATGTCAAAAAGGAAGTCGGAACGGCCTCTTTCTAAACCAGTGATCCCCAAACTGCGGACCACAGAAAGTTTCAAGAGGTCCACGAAGTGGTCCCGTGAGAAAAAAATATTCTAAGGGAAAAACACGTTGAAAGGGGGGAATCATGAAATTAAAAAGTGGTCCGTGGTTTGAGCAAGTTTGGGCACCTCCGCTTTAAACCTCCCCTTATCTAGATATTTTTAGAAAAATAAAATTAAAGAAAAAATCCAGGTTTCAAATTGGAGACCCTATAAAGACAGTGGGCACGTGTTTCCCTTCCTAAGAGGAGGGGGCTCGAGTGGTAATTTGAGATAAAGTAGAGAGGAAGACATTTACGTATAGACGGAAGGGGGATGGAGTATGTAAATCAAAGTAAGGAACGGATAATAGTGTTTCCTTTAGGAAGATAATGTACTCATTATTCGATCTGTTTATGTGTATATTCGTGTGCTCAGGGTGCTTTTTTTTAAATTCTCATTTCAAAGTTAGTTGCACTAAAAACCTTAGCACGCTTAGCAGTTATACAGTGCCGGTAATGCCCTTGAAGAAAAAAGCGTCGAAGGTAACTCGCCTTCGTTGTAAGCGCTAGGTCACGGGTTCGATGCTTACCCGGGTCGTTAAGGTTCGTTCCGGAGCATCAACACAGCTCTTCGGTATTTCGGCTTTGTCCTTAGATAATAGATGTGAGCCAGCCTAATTAGCTTGGTTTTCAGCGCGTCTTTTTTTAATCTAAATTAAGCTGAAGAAAGTATAGGGAGGTTCTATATAATAGTTTCCCATGTCATGTTCCACTGCCTGTTTTATACCGAGTGCTTTATCCCTACCTTGGTTACCTTAGGGCAAACATTTAACATATTCTAATTTATTTATGCCTTTGCTTCAAAAAAATATTTTCGGGAATCGAACCCGAAACCCCTAGGACACAATTCCGTGGCTTGGGTCTAATATTTTTTTCTGAAATATGTGAAAGTATTTACTTTTTACTTACCTTTTCTAATGTATTATGATTTCACCAAGGCAGCTCACAATGATGTTTGTAAGGATTTTCACTTCCTTTTTTCTGGGAAAAAAAAATTAACTGCCTCCAAATTAATTCTTGGCATGAACAATTTAAATTTTTCTTTGTAGTTTTACTGTCCACTATTGTACATTTTATAACAAGAGGTGTAAATTATTTTGTTTTCTTCTGTATCATTATAATAATAGTTTAATTTTATTGTTAAAATTTACATCGTCTTTGGTTCATTTTGTCTTTGGGCCCCGCCAATTGAGTTGCTACTTGTAAAAGACTAGCGACATTCGAGCTAAAAATGACAATATTTACATACCTACATACATAGTTACTAAAATGGTGACAATAGAACAAAATAAAATGGTAATTTAATTCAGCGGCGATCACTAAATTTACGATATTAACACAAATAACAATAGGCCCGTCCACATTTTCTTTCTTGCGTACGCAATTTATCGAATTATAAATTCCTTTATTCTGTCTCTATCTCTATCTACTCGTACTATGAGGTGAGCGCCTCCTGTCAAAACACTGGTTAAATAGCGCCCGCATTTAACAGTTAACCATGCTTTTTTTGCGTATTTTAGAGAACCTTATACGAGATCAAAAGTTTGTTGAGAGTTGGTCTAAATTTTAGATACCTACCTACCTACCTATCTTTATGATATCTCCGTTTTCTTTCCTAAGGCCAACCACTCACTATCAGGTAGACCTGACAAATACACTTGATCAGGCTCGCCTGTCAGTAGTGAGTGGCTGGGCTAATGCTAAAATTTCGACCATTTTTAACAGAATTTTATTCAAATTTCAACCGTTTTTTTAACGACCGTCTCTTTCTTGTTTGTTTCAGATGAGCGGCAAGCGGTCTCGCAGTTTTAAATGCGCCATCCATTCCCGGGATGGTGAAGTAACGTCCGAGAACGACTTTCATATCCTCTACAAGGAACCGCCTTTGTTTCAAAAGTAAGTATCCTTTTGCCCTAAGAACTGCCTTTGTTTCAAAAGTATGTGGTTCGTTCTAAGACCTTATCGTCCCGAGAGCTCTCTTCACTTTGAAGAGAGACAGGAGAGGAGAAAGCCAGCGGTTTCCGAGAACGAATCTATAGTCTGTTTAGGATAAAGTCCACCCCGTGCGGGAATCGAACAAACGACCTAGCGCTCACAAGGCAGACGCGCTACCCTCCAAGCAGTCCAAGCTAACTAGGCTGGCAATAATCAGTACCTACTCTTTAAGCAGAGTTTAGAGTTCAGATTCAGAAGACAAGTGTTAGATATTTATCAATTGTTTTTACACACCGTATGCCTAGGTTGTTCAGAATTTTTCATCAGTATTCTTCAGACACCGTGTAGTACGAAAGACTTTGATGTCTGTTTGGCTCAGACGTGAGTCGCGTCTAGGAGTTTAATAATAGAAGTGCGAAAACGTCACCAGAGAGACAGAGGTGTCTCGGCGTTGTAAAATGTCAGCGATTCATTCATCCGAAACTGCACCGTGCGTAAAAAGTGCATTGACCAAGAAACACCTGTTGGAGCTTTCCTGTCTGTGCCATAGTATGTCCTACATATGTTCGTTTTTTTGTCCTTTCCAGTCTAGTAGTTATCTTCAATTGATTAATTCTGGATTTTTTTTAGATGATTAATACTCTCTACCTGTTTTTACAGGATGGTTCATCTGATAGCAGAAGAGTTCCTAACGGAGGGCCGGGACAGGAAGTACTATGCCGACCACTACACGTGCTGCCCCCCTCCTGTATTCATCCTCTTCATTACCTTCCTCGAGGTGAGTGGCCAGAATTAGAGTACACCTACCCTATTTCACAAATTCGGGCGGCCAGAATTTCGGACACCTTCCTCAGGCCGGCCAGAATTAGTGAACTTAACCTAATGAGAGAAATGAAGTCTCATTCAGGTTGTGGAACTAAAAACTAATACGGCCGTAAAGGCCATTTTGAGCTATTTCGAAACCCTTCTGATTTTTTCAAGAGGTTTGATAGAGGGGACTGTAACTCCTAAGGTCTTATATCGTCCCGAAATCGAAGAGAGAAGGAAGACAGGATAGGAGAAAGCCAGTCGTTCCGAGAACGAACATTATCCGTTCAGGATAATATCCGCCCCGTGCGGAAATAGAACTAGACTGGCTGCCCTTCTGAATACAACAAGCAAGGATATTATTTTCCTCAGACGGTGGTGTAATGCTTGCATAATAGTCAAACGTGTATTTGCAATAATCCCTCTCTACTTCCTTATAAAAAAAAAAACCTTTCTTACCCCCAATCCATTCTTTTTCATTTCCGTGTAAACCTTTATTTCTTCGGTCGCCCCGCGCTGTTTTCAGTATTGTTCTAAAAAAAATCCACACAGCAAAATAATTTCCGGCGTTTTCTGTGTGAGTTATGGTTTCCGTGCAATTTCCTTCCGTACCGTACGCAAGCAAGCCACCATGACTTGGTGATGTGTTATGGTTTCGTTGTAGTATTTAAACCCGATACTCAAAGAGGTTCTTACACCATTACATCAAGTATTTAGAAATCCCACCAGAGTGCAGCACATAATTATATCGTCTTCACTCTATAGGTAACTGAATGTAACTAGCTTATAAATCGTCCAGCTTACACAGAAGGATTCCGGGGTAATGGGTATTGTTCGAATGCTTGGAAAGCCAATTGAAAGTTTTTTTTTATGAACTTTGTAGGATTGTATCAATATGTACATACATTTTTTTTTTCAACATTTATCCTTTAAATCACTACATGAGTTATACAACGAAACCAGACCACATCACTAAGCAGCCCAAGACACGTGTTTCGTCCTTATTTGGACTCATCAGTTGGACATAGCTGGGAATTGAACCCGAGACCCTTGGATTAGGAAACAGAGACCTTTACAAGCAAGCCACCATGACTTGGTGATGTGATATGGTTTCGTTGTAGTATTTAAACCCGATATTCAAAGAGGTTCTTACACCATTACATCGATTATTTTATAACTCATGCAGTGATTTAAAGGAATAAAAAAAAAAAAATCTGGTGTGAACATCACACGACTTTCTATTACATTAAGTCGGACAGTTCTAAAAGTTTCACCATTCGATTCCGCGCCCTATCCATTCTTTTTCATTTCCGGGTAAACCTTTATTTCTTCGGTCGCCCCGCGCTTTTTTCAGTATTGTTCTAAAAAAATCCACACAGCGAAATAATTTCCGGCGTTTTCTGTGTGAGTTATGGTTTCCGTGCAATTTCCTTCCTTCCGTACCTCCCCTATTAGTAATATTTTTACTTTCTATTACCTACTAAAGTATAGCGTTATAGCGAATCTGTACTAGTAATGAGAAAGGATTGCAGTCGGTACAAATGTTTACTGTTTCTAGTTCCTCGACTATTTTTACTTTCCTTAACTTATAAAGTAAACAAAGTAATGTATTTTTCTATACAGTTTGTATAGGATTTTTCAATTTCATCCTGATCGTTCGTATAACATGAGGTATATTCTATTTCTCTCTCTCTTCCCGAAACAGACAAAGGAGCCAAAAGTCCAGTTAAAACTCAGACTTTCGCTTCGTTCTTTCAACAATCCTTTGCCAAAATTGGATACAATACGTCCTAGGTATCTACATAATAATATGAGAATTAGAGTAATAATTCATATTTCCCATTGATAAAATGCCCCCTCTCCCCTCTTTTTCTACCTCTTTATTCTTTCGAGTATTGTACCATGTAATAAAAATCTCACTCATTCAAAACCATCCATCTACGCACAACTCACTCACTCATTCATGCGTTAAATTTCTTACTCATTCATTCACACACACTGTGTTATTGGTTTTATTCAACCTACTGAACTCATTTCTTTGATGTTATTTTACCTGTCAACACTTGGCTTTGTTTTTGCTTAAGTAATCAACATTGAGAAGAAAGCAATGGTCTTTACGCAGTATTCTTTATTCTTTTTGTTTGATTTAACGTCAAAAGGGTTTAATTTAACGTCACTGAATGATTCCTGAGCATTGTTCTTAATTAGGGCAATATTGGGTTCCAGAATTAGTACACCTACCCTATTTCACAAATTTGGGCGGCCAGAATTTCGGACACCTTCCTTAGGCCGGCCAGAATTAGTGAACTTAACCTAATGAAAGAAATGAAGTCTCAGTCAGGTTGTGGAACTAAAAACTAATACGGCCGTAAAGGCCACTTTGAGCTATTTCGAAACCCTTCTGATTTTTTCAAGAGGTTTGATAGAGGGGACTGTAACTCCTAAGGTCTTATATCGTCCCGAAATCTCCAGAATTAGTACACCTACCCTATTTCACAAATTCGGGCGGCCAGAATTTCGGACACCTTCCTCAGGCCGGCCAGAATTAGTGAACTTAACCTAATGAGAGAAATGAAGTCTCATTCAGGTTGTGGAACTAAAAACTAATACGGCCGTAAAGGCCATTTTGAGCTATTTCGAAACCCTTCTGATTTTTTCAAGAGGTTTGATAGAGGGGACTGTAACTCCTAAGGTCTTATATCGTCCCGAAATCGAAGAGAGAAGGAAGACAGGATAGGAGAAAGCCAGTCGTTCCGAGAACGAACATTATCCGTTCAGGATAATATCGTACGAGTAGATAGAGATAGAGACAGAATAAAGGAATTTATAATTCGATAAATTGCGTACGCAAGAAAAAAAATGTGGACGGGCCTATTGTTATTTGTGTTAATATGGTAAATTTAGTGATCGCCGCTGAATTAAATTACCATTTTATTTTGTTCTATTGTCACCATTTTATTAGCTATGTGTGTAAATATTGTCATTTTTAGCTCGAATGTCGCTACTCTTTAACAAGTAGCAACTCAATTGGCGAGGCCCAAAGACAAAATGAACCAAAGACGATGTATATTTTAACAATAAAATGAAACTATTATATAGAACCTCCCTATACTTTCTTCAGCTTAATTTAGATTAAAAAAAGACGCGCTGAAAACCAAGCTAATTAGGCTGGCCCTCCTTGCGGCACATCTGGCCAATGTCCTACTCAACTATAACCAGATGGAGTTTGGCATTGTGCGACTACTCGCCATCTTTGTTGTGGGTAAGTTTAACACAAGCTTCGTTCAAGTTTCCCTAATTACCTTCTTCAAGGATTTTTGAAGAGGTTTGATAGGGAACTGTAACTGCTAAGGTCTTATTGTCCCGAAACCGAAGAGAAAAGGAAGACGGGATAGAAGAAAGGCAGCCGTTCCGAGAACGAACATTATCAGCTCAGGATAAAAATTGCTACTACGAGTTGTAGGTACCACCCCCCTGAAACTGCTTTCTTTATTTATGGACACACTGTATTTTTAAACTGTTAGCATAATGGGATATCTTGTACTAAGTAAAGCACCACTTTATACAATACAACTTTTCTAACCTCACTCCTTCTCTTCTCTCCCCAGCGAGCGCAGACGTGGGCTTCGCGAAATAGAACTAGACTGGCTGCCCTTCTGAATACAACAAGCAAGGATATTATTTTCCTCAGACGGTGGTGTAATGCTTGCATAATAGTCAAACGTGTATTTGCAATAATCCCTCTCTACTTCCTTATAAAAAAAAAACCTTTCTTACCCCCAATCCATTCTTTTTCATTTCCGTGTAAACCTTTATTTCTTCGGTCGCCCCGCGCTGTTTTCAGTATTGTTCTAAAAAAAATCCACACAGCAAAATAATTTCCGGCGTTTTCTGTGTGAGTTATGGTTTCCGTGCAATTTCCTTCCGTACCGTACCTCCCCTGGGCTTCGCGGTCTACAACCGGTACGCGGGCGAGCTGGCCGGGGCCGGGAGCGGCTACCCGGTCTCCTACGTGGCCCACCTGACCGGGGCCCTCGCCGGCCTAACCATCGGCCTCCTGGTCCTGAAGAACTTCGAGCAGAAACTACGCGAGCAGCTGATGTGGTGGATTGCCCTGGGGGTGTACGTGGCGTGCACGATATTCGCTGTCATCTACAACGTGACGAGTCCGAGTTATAACTACGTGACGTGACATGACGTGACGTGAGTTAAATGTGTAGTCAGTAGTCAGGTTACCCTAGGAACAGCCGATAATCACGGTATTCTGGAAAGGTATAAATAACCGAGTCAAATCAGTTGACAAAACTCCAAGCTATGACGTTATGTAGACGTACGTAGCAGTTGTTTCATTGCTACGAAATAAAAACGGCGATGAAACACTTGTCGTTAAAATAATAAAAAAAAAAAATCATCAGATGTTAAACCATTCTGTCCGAATGTTGTCTTAACCCGTCCCTCTGACAAAATCAATAGCGTCCTTACACTCCTTAGATTTAACAGAGATTCTATGAATCTCATCTTCTTGCTTTAAGTTCCACATATTACGTCCAAAAACGTAATATCAATCTACCTTCAAGTCCTAGATGTATTGATTGCGTTTTAAAATGTAATAGAAACTAGTTTTTTTTCCCCTTCGCAATTTTCATGGTGGTAGCTAGGGAATAGGGAAATTGACCATTGCCTGACATTATACCATTTCCCTGTTCCCTGCCATTACTACCTGAAAATTGCGAAAGGAAAGAATCGAACTATACTAGCTGCCCTTCTGAATACAACAAGCAAGGATATTATTTTCCTCAGACGGTGGTGTAATGCTTGCATAATAGTCAAACGTGTATTTGCGATAATCCCTCTCTACTTCCTTATAAAAATCCTATCCATTCTTTTTCATTTCCGGTAAACCTTTATTTCTTCGGTCGCCCCGCGCTTTTTTCAGTATTGTTCTAAAAAAATCCACACAGCAAAATAATTTCCGGCGTTTTCTGTGTGAGTTATGGTTTCCGTGCAATTTCCTTCCGTACCGTACCTCCCCTATTAGTAATATTTTTACTTTCTATTACTAAGTAGGTATAGCGTTATAGCGAATCTGTAGGTACTAGTAATGAGAAAGGATTGCAGTCGGTACAAATGTTTACTGTTTGTTTGAAGTGAAATAGCTAGTTCCTCGACTATTTTTACTTTCCTTAACCTATAAAGTAAGCAAAGTAATGTATTTTTCTATACAGTTTGTATAGGATTTTTCAATTTCATCCTGATCGTTCGTATAACATGAGGTATATTCTATTTCTGAGTCGGTACAAATGTTTACTGTTTGTTTGAAGTGAAATAGCTAGTTCCTCGACTATTTTTACTTTCCTTAACCTATAAAGTAAGCAAATTACACACCTTAGATTTAACAGAGATTCTATGAATCTCTTCTTGCTTTAAGTTCCACATATTACGTCCGAAAACGTAATATCAATCTAGCTTCAAGTCCTAGCTAGATGTATTGATTGCGTTTTAAAATGTAATAGAAGATAGTTTTTTTTTCCTTTCGCAATTTTCATGGTGGTAGCTAGGGAATAGGGAAATTGACCATTGCCTGACATTATACCATTTCCCTACCATTACTTACTACCTGAAAATTGCGTAAGGAAAATGCGGACAAACCTTCAGTTCTATAGTCTCATGTTGAAAAGCACTTTGGTCTACTAATCGATAGTAAATGTCCAACAATATATAAACGTAAAATAAACATGAGGCTGTAGCCTTGGCTTTAATATAATCTAGTTTCCTTTAAGTTAAATACTGTTATTCCTAATGTTGCGTCCATAAAAGGTTGGTAATCTCATTTTTCTTCTTTTTTTTAAGCTTCAAGTCCTAGAAATTGCGTCCGATAAAAATAATATAATTTTCATTGATCTAAATTTAAATTACTTGTTTAGATATTGCGTCCAAAATAGGGTTGGAATATCGATATCAAATACTCAACTCTAGTCCAAAATTCTCACGTATATTCATATTATTTATCTCCTTTTGTGTGCCTTACTTTAAATCTCATGTCATATTTTGCGGAGGAAAATCATCTCCAAGTCCCCCAAGTTAGTCCCTTTTTTAGGCCTCGTTCACAGATGTTTTTTTTTACCCCTCTGGTGGCAAAACTGGCCTATTAATCAAATACTCTCACATTTGTAACAATTTTTTCTGCCAATTTGTGAGGAAAAAATCTCGTGATGTGAATCGGGTCTGAAATGGATAGTTTTTTACATATGCTTCTTTTGAGATGTCTTTATGAGGTATTAAAATATTATAGATAAGGAAGGTACTTACCTGTTAAAAGGAGTCGATGAATAGAATAGAATTCCATGTTTCTCCTGCTAGAATGAGGTTAAAACGTCCCTTTATCCCAGTAGTCTAAACAGGGTCTTTTGTATTTTATGGTCGCCCGACTTTAATAATCTACTGCAGCACACTGGAAGTACCCTATCTAAAATATTTTATTTACAGTCATTCTCAGCAAACAAATCATTTTTCTGGGGCCTCAATTTATAAAACAGTCACTGCCATTTATTTTGTTGCCAATGGACATCAAAAGTCTTTGAAATTGATCCTTTTGTTGGGCCGTATTTTCCTTGTGAAAGTTTCATGGGTTTCATTCCTTACCAAATTTCATAACCATGAAAAGTCGTACTTTTCTTTTGGGATTTTCATGGGTTCCATTTCTCCATTCCCCGCCATAACTCCATACCTTAACTGTGAAACATCCACAAATGCGGCCTTCCGTGTGTTGTTGATTGAAAATTTTGCACGTTGATAATAATGATACATTTATTAACATTTCGATCACTTTTTTTAAGCTTTTTCCACATCGAATATGATCGAATATGGTGTTTTAGGCTGTGGGTAACACTAAGAGATTAAACTATGATTAACTTTTAATCTTGGATTCAGCAATCTAATTGGTTGATTTCAATTTTTTTAGCCAATCAGAGATGACTTGGTGATTATTCAGAAGCCATGATGATTCAAAAGAAAGCTCCTTTTTGTGGGTGGCTATTCAGAAGCCACAGCAATTATAAAAAAAAGCTCCTTTTTGTGTTTAGCCTAACCCTATAAAAATACTGGTCACTGCTCATTTGTGAAAACTCTTTGTAGCAATTTTTCATCATCATGGCTTCTGAACTAGTACGAATATGATGTTTTAGGCTGTGGGTAACACTAAGAGATTAAACTATGATTAACTTTTAATCTTGGATTCAGCAATCTAATTGGTTGATTTCAATTTTTTTTAGCTAATCAGATTGCCTGATCTAAGATTAAAAGTTATTCAGAGTGTAATCTCTCAGTATGGCCCCGACCATTAGTCAGATGTGAAGGGTATTTTATATTGATCGATTGTATAATCTAATTTTAAGTCCACATTATGTATTACTGTATTTTATGTATAGGTATCTTGTTGTTTTGTTTATTTATTTGCCCAAAGGCTGTTTTAAATTTAATTTTAAGTCCACATTATGTATTACTGTATTTTATGTAGGTATCTTGTTGTTTTGTTTATTTATTTGCCCAAAGGCTGTTTTAAGTTTAGTTTTTTCCCCCCATGTCATGTTCCACTGCCTGTTTTATACCGAGTGCTTTATCCCTACCTTGGTTACCTTAGGGCAAACATTTACATATTTCAATTTATTTATGCCTTTGCTTCAAGAAAATACATATTTTCGGGAATCGAACACGAAACCCCTAGGACGCAATTCCGTGGCTTAGGTCTAATATTTTTTCTGAAATATGTGAAAGTATTTACTTACCTTTTTTAATGTATTATGATTTCACCAAGGCAGCTCACAATGATGTTTGTAAGGATTTTCACTTCCTATTTTTTTTTAAAAAAAAGTAAAGTCGTTAAATGAAAAAAATAATCAATGTAGAATAAAAATAAAAAATTAAATCGGGAAAAAATTTGCGAGAGGTTTTTTCAAGCTTCCCACCCCAGGTACCTAACTTAATAATTAGCATACTGAAAAAGTTCGAAAAAGGAGGAGCTTAAACTCGAATGGTAGGAGATATCCCCTACTTTGCCTTTGTACCTAGTTGCATCGTGTTAAAAGCTCTTAAGCTGTCCAGACAGAGTCGATCGACATTGATTGACAGTGTGATTGACACAGGTAATCATCGTATGAAAAGCTCTCAATAGCATCGTGTGAAAAACTGAAAGTTTCAACGCATGCGCAGACTTTGATTCCCCCCCCCCACTTAAACCCGCTGGCTGTCCGTTTTGACATACCCTAGTTTCGTACTACTTACTTACCCATTACTAATCTGTCCCTCTGTGTTTGTGTTTCAGTTGGGGTTCTTCACCTACTACACCGTCTCAACGGGGGACCTCAGTCCTCTGGGTAGAGTTCCTATCGATAGTGTGTTCATATATAGGCCGGACAAACGGGCCGAAGTATGGAGGTTCCTGTTCTACATGGTGCTACATGCAGGGTGAGTACGCGGGTTCGAATCTTGTCTGGGGCGGGAAATTTTCCGACGTGGATTTGAACAAATTTTAGAAATCCTTGTAAACTTCTCAATTTTAGAGACAGATTTATGGCCGGGGCCACACTCGGAGATTAAACTATGATTATCTTTTAATCTTGGATTAGGCAATCTGATTGGTTGATTTCAAAAAGTTCCAAAAAAAAATCAGCCAATCAGATTTGCTTAATCCGAGAGTTAACCTTAAACCGAGTTCAAACTCACTTTGTTGACCGGACCATTTTTCAATTTTAATCTTGGATTAGGCAATCTGATTGATTGATTTCAAAAAGTTCAAAAAAAATCAGCCAATCAGATTTGCTTAATCCGAGAGTTAACCTTAAACCGAGTTCAAACTCACTTTGTTGACCGGACCATTTTTCATGCCATCTTGTCTTTACTAGAAAGTTTACCATCGATTTCTTTCTCAGCTTACTTATTCCCGGGTTCGAATCCGGCCTGGGGAGGGAAATTTTCCGACGTGGATTTGAACAAATTTTAGAAATCCTTGTAAACTTCTCAATTTTAGAGACAGATTTATGGCCCGGGCCACACTCGGAGATTAAACTATGATTATCTTTTAATCTTGGATTAGGCATCTGATTGGTTGATTTCAAAAAGTTCCAAAAAATCAGCCAATCAGATTTGCTTAATCCGAGAGTTAACCTTAAACCGAGTTCTAACTCACTTTGTTGACCGGACCATTTTTCATGCCATCTTGTCTTTACTAGAAAGTTTACC
Organism: Diaphorina citri; assembly: GCF_000475195.1. Lineage (NCBI taxonomy): Eukaryota > Metazoa > Arthropoda > Insecta > Hemiptera > Psyllidae > Diaphorina > Diaphorina citri. Next base: position 27,539 of record NW_007379991.1, read on the forward strand.
ATCGATTTCTTTCTCAGCTTACTTATTTAGAGATGTTCAAGAAAACACTAACTTTTGTATGTTTGTTGTGATTTCAGATGGCTTCATCTTATTTTCAATCTTCTAGTTCAGTTACTCGTGGGTCTGCCCCTGGAAATGGTGCATGGATCCCTGAGGATAGGTGTTGTATATATGGCGGGAGTTTTAGCAGGTGAGTTCTACTGTCGAGGAAATAGGCACTTTTTATGTCCAGACCCATGCGGGAACGGAAAAGTTCGGTCAGAAAATTGTTCGCTAATGTAGCAGTTGTTTCATTACTAGGAAATAAAAACGGCGGTGAAACACTCATCTTTTTTAAAACCATCTAAAAGAAAGAAAAAAAAAAACGAGTCCCGGTTGGGATTCAAACCTAACACCTCCAGGTTGAGTGTGCTCTTAACAAATACACCACAGAGGTGGGCGGACACCTTGATTGAACTGGCAGGATTCCATTCTTCGATATCGGAAAATTGGAAAATGTACCCAAAGATGACGTAATCATCAACCAAACGTTCAAAAGACTCTTCGAAAGAAGTGCCCATTGCAAAAGTCAAAGAAAAAAGAAAACTTTGAGATTAAAAAAAAGAGCAGATTTAAATTTATATGGCACAGATGTAGAAAATTTGTATAAGATTTATTTTTACACTATTTGTACTTATAAGATAAATACCCCTAACTTGAACCATCAGTTAGTCCCATGAATACATCCATGAACGCATACAACGGCCCTTGTGATTTGTTTGAAATATAGCACGTGGAAACCCCTAACCTTAGAAGTGGGCCTTTTGGCCTTTGCTAATCTACCTACTGATCATATGTATGCCTTACTATGCCTTAATTAATAATGAGAATTTCCATTATACGTAGTGTAGTATGTTGAATATGAATACATTTGCCATGTACAGGTATAGAGGCCTTATTCCATTCTTTGATATCGGAAAATTGGAAAATGTACCCAAAGATGACGTAATCATCAACCAAACGTTCAAAAGACTCTTCGAAGGAAGTGCCCATTGCAAAAGTCAAAAAAAAGAAGACTTTGAGATTAAAAAAAAGAGCAGATTTAAATTTATATGGCACAGATGTAGAAAATTTGTATAAGATTTATTTTTACACTATTTGTACTCAAGATAAATACCCCTAACTTGAACCATCAGTTAGTCCCATGAATACATCCATGAACGCATACAACGGCCCTTGTGATATGTTTGAAATTCGAACAAAATAGTAAGAGACATTAACCCTTTATTGAACATGAGGCTCAAGGAATCTGAAGATGAAAGCAAGACTAACAAATGGCATCAGTTGGAGGTTAAATTAAAGCTGGGAACCAAAGTCATGTGTTAATAGAATAAATAAATACCTAAATAAGTACTGAAATAAAGGATGACGTATTTGATTGGTCGAGTGCTGAATCGATAGTCGACGAATCAGATGCAACATCCTCTACTGCAACTTGCTAAAGGTGACTTTGGTCCCGGGCCTTGGGTATACAAAGTATAAAGATCATGAACATGGAAGAACAGAAATAATGATGGTGATAGTCTGCTGAATCGATATTGACCAATCAGATACAACAACCTCTACTTGCTGCTAAAGGTGACTTTGGTCCCGGGCCTTGGGTATACAAAGTATAAAGATCATGAACATGGAAGAACAGAAATAATGATGGTGATAGTAAACAAATAAAATAACAAAGAGCTGAAAGAGCATACACGGAATAACAAGTAAAGAAGATGAGGAAAATGAACGGAAAATTAAACCGTTTTAACAAAACGAAATTGTGACGAACATGGCTAAGAGGACAACACCAACAAAACCATCTCTGAGATAGGTAAGAAATGAGTTTTGTTTTTGGAAGGGTTGAATTCCATTCAGTTTCGTATATAATATTATGTAAGTACTTTTTCGGGCCCCCTTCCGCAAATTTTCGCCGGGTTGGTTTGGAAGTGATTTTTCCATCCGACAGATTCAAAGGAACATTTAGCGACCTTATAATATCCCTCTTGTTCACGATGTGCCCAACAAAGTGTAATTTGTTTTACTCATTGCCTATTTAATAAAATAACGGGCGTTCATACAATATTCTTCGTTCTGTGGTCGTTTCCTAGAACCTTTTAATTAATGGAACTGGTGAATTCATTGAAAATGATAAAATTGATTGATATAACCTAATTGGTGATGCTTTTCCAGATTCTACCAGATTATTCATCTTGTATATCATGGTTATGTATGACAAACTGTGTTCTATCAGTTTTATCTATTGATATGAAAGGAGACAACAATGAACAATCTACACTTGACAGCAGAAAAAGCGAACCAGCCCTATTTTTCGGTTTTTCTCAAACTGCTGCTCAGTGTTCAATTTTTTTTCGGTAAAAATGAAATTTGGTAAGGAATGAAACCCATGAAACTTTCACAAGGAAAATACGGCCCAACAAAAGGATCAATTTCAAAGACTTTTGATGTCCATTGGCAACAAAATAAATGGCAGTGACTGTTTTATAAATTGAGGCCCCAGAAAAATGATTTGTTTGCTGAGAATGACGCTTCAAGTCCTAGGTGTATTGATTGCGTTTTAAAATGTAATAGAAACTAGTTTTTTTTTCCTTTCTCAATTTTCATGGTGGTAGTAGGGAATAGGGAAATTGACCATTGCCTGACATTATACCATTTCCCTATTCCCCACCATTACTACTTGAAAATTGCGAAAGGAAAATGCGGACTAACCTTCAGTTTTATAGTCTCATGTTGAAAAACACTTTGGTCTACTGATCGATAGTAAATGTCCAACAATATATAAACGTAAAATAAACATGAGGCTGTAGACTTGGCTTTAATATAATCTAGTTTCCTTTAAGTTAAATACTGTTATTCCTAATATTGCGTCCATAAAAGGTTGGTAATCTCATTTTTCTTCTTTTTTTTTTCAAGCTTCAAGTCCTAGAAATTGCGTCCGATAAAAATAATATAATTTTAATTGATCTAAATTTAAATTAGTTGTTTAGATATTGCGTCCAAAATAGGGTTGGAATATCGATATCAAATACTCAACTCTAGTCCAAAATTCTCACGCATGTATATTCATATTATCTCCTTTTGTGTGCCTTACTTTAAATCTCATGTCATATTTTGCGGAGGAAAATCATCTCAAGGTCCCCCAAGTTAGTCCCTTTTTTAGGCCTCGTTCACAGATGGTTTTTTTTTACCCCTCTGGTGGCAAAACTGGCCTATTAATCAAATACTCTCACATTTGTAACAATTTTTTCTGCCAAATTGTGAGGAAAAAATCTCGTGATGTGAATCGGGTCTGAAATGGATAGTTTTTTACATATGCTTCTTTTGAGATGTCTTTATGAGGTATTAAAATATTATAGATAAGGAAGGTACTTACCTGTTAAAAGGAGTCGATGAATAGAATAGAATTCCATGTTTCTCCTGCTAGAATGAGGTTAAAACGTCCCTTTATCCCAGTAGTCTAAAAAAAAATCTCGTGATGTGAATCAGGTCTGAAATGGATAGTTTTTTACTTTCTATTACTACAGTATAGCGGACCTATACTAGTTACATATTATGCTTCTTTTGAGATGTCTTTATGAGGTATTAAAATATTATAGATAAGGTACTTACTTACCTGTTAAAATGTTAAAAGGAGTCGATGAATAGAATAGAATTCCATGTTTCTCCTGCTAGAATGAGGTTAAAACGTCCCTTTATCCCAGTAGTCTAAACAGGGTCTTTTGTATTTTATGGTCGCCCGACTTTAATAATCTACTGCAGCACACTGGAAGTACCCTATCTAAAATATTTTATTTACAGTCATTCTCAGCAAACAAATCATTTTTCTGGGGCCTCAATTTATAAAACAGTCACTGCCATTTACATATTTTGTTGCCAATGGACATCAAAAGTCTTTGAAATTGATCCTTTTGTTGGGCCGTATTTTCCTTGTGAAAGTTTCATGGGTTTCATTCCTTACCAAACTTCATAACCATGAAAAGCCGAACTTTTCTTTTGGGATTTACATGGGTTCCATTTCTCCATTCCCCGCCATAACTGCATACCTTAACTGTGAAACATCCACAAATGCGGCCTTCCGTGTGTTGTTGATTGAAAATTTTGCACGTTGATAATAATGATATATTTATTTATTAACATTGCGATCACTTTTTTAAAGCTTTTTCCACATCGAATATGATGTTTTAGGCTGTGGGTAACACTAAGAGATTAAACTATGATTAACTTTTAATCTTGGATTCAGCTATTTATTAACATTTCGATCACCTTTTTTAAGCTTTTTCCACATCGAATATGATGTTTTAGGCTGTGGGTAACACTAAGAGATTAAACTATGATTAACTTTTAATCTTGGATTCAGCAATCTAATTGGTTGATTTCAATTTTTTTAGCTAATCAGATTGCCTGATCTAAGATTAAAAGTTATTCAGAGTGTAATCTCTCAGTATGGCCCCGACCATTAGTCAGATGCATTTATTAACATTTCGATCACTTTTTTTAAGCTTTTTCCACATCGAATATGATCGAATATGGTGTTTTAGGCTGTGGGTAACACTAAGAGATTAAACTATGATTAACTTTTAATCTTGGATTCAGCAATCTAATTGGTTGATTTCAATTTTTTTTAGCTAATCAGATTGCCTGATCTAAGATTAAAAGTTATTCAGAGTGTAATCTCTCAGTATGGCCCCGACCATTAGTCAGATGCAGCATTTACAGCTCCCTCTATCAAACCCCTTGAAACAAGGAAGTGATGATGAAGTCTTTCAATATGCTTTGTATGCTTTTGCTTGATCAACTTTCAACAGTATATCTTCGTACTATTGTAAAGACGGGTCGTTGAGTGCGTAGCGGGGCTTGTGTCGGGATAAGAAATGTCATTGTCTCCCCCAAAAAAGAGCATAGCATGTGTTTCATATTGTAAACCCCCCCTAGTTTCACACTTCCTATTTTGGAACATTACTCCGGAAAAAATACCCGCTATGTCAAAAAGGAAGTCGGAAGGGCCTCTTTCTAAACCAGTGATCTCCAAACTGTGGTCCGCGGACCACAGAAAGTTTCAAGAGGTCCACGAAGTGGTCCCGTGAGAAAAAAAAATATTCTAAGGGAAAACACGTTGAAAGGGGGGAATCATGAAATTAATAAGTGGTCCGTGATTTGAGCAAGTTTGGGGACCTCCGCTTTAAACCTCCCCTTATATCTAGATATTTTTAGAAAAATAAAATTAAAGAAAAAAATCCAGGTTTCAAATTGGAGACCCTATAAAGACAGTGGGCACGTGTTTCCCTTCCTAAGAGGGGGCTCGAGTGGTAATTTGAGACAAAGTAGAGAGGGAGACATTTACGTATAGACGGAAGGGGGATGGAGTATGTAAATCAAAGTAAGGAATGGATAATAGTGTTTCCTTTAGGAAGATAATGTACTTATTCGATCTGTTTATGTGTATATTCGTGTGCTCAGGGTGTGTGTGTGTGTTTTTTTTTTTCTCTCAATTCACATTTTAAACTTACTTAGTTGCACTAAAAATCTTAGCACGCTTAGCAGTTATACAGTGTCGGTAATTCCCTTGAAAAAAAAGCGTCGAAGGTAACTCGCCTTCGTTGTAAGCGCTAGGTCACGGGTTCGATGCTTACCCGGGTCGTTAAGGTTCGTTCCCGAGATGGTAGCCTTTCTTCTATCCGTTCCTCCTCTCTTCGATTTCGGGATGAGAAGACCTCCGCGTCCGTTGTTACAGTAGGAGAAAGCCAGCCGATCCGAGAAAGAACCTTATCCCTTCAGGACAAAATCCGGCCCGGGCGGGAATCGAACCCGCGGCTCAACGCTTACAAGGCAGACGCACTGCCAACCAAGCTATGTAACTAGACTGGCTGTCCGTTTTGACATACCCTAGTTTCGTACTACTTATCCATTACTAATCTATCCTTCTATGTTTTGTGTTTCAGTTGGGGTTCTTCACCTACTACACAGTTTCAACGGGGGACCTCAGTCCTCTGGGTAGAGTTCCTATCGATAGTGTGTTCATATATAGGCCGGACAAACGGGCCGAAGTATGGAGGTTCCTGTTCTACATGGTGCTACATGCAGGGTGAGTAC